>NC_034183.2:3634767-3645090 GCF_002021735.2 Oncorhynchus kisutch | reverse complement strand
CCCCCCACCACAAGACAAAGGCATACCCCCCCCCCCCACCACAAGACAAGGCATAACCCCCCCCCCCCAATGAACATGCAATACCCCCCCCCCCCACAAACAAGGCATACCCCCCCTCACAAGACAAGGAAATATACCCCCCCCCCCCCCCCCCCCACAAGACAAGGCATACCCCCCCACCACAAGACAGGCATACCCCCCCCCCCACAAGACAATTCATCACAACCCCCCCCCCACAAGACACATTGAGACATACCCCCAACTCCCCCCACCCCCCCCCCCACCACAGACAAGGCATACCCCGCCCCCCCCTACCCCCTAACCCCCCTCCCCACCCACTATGGTAGACAAAGTCTACCACCCCCCCACAAGAACAAGGATACCCCCCCCCCCCCCCCCCCCCCAAAACAATGCATACCCCCCCCCCCCAAGACAAGGCATACCCCCCCCCCAAAGGACAGGCATCCCCCCCCCACCACAATAAAGGCATAATACCCCCCCCCCACAATACAATGCATAACCCCCCCCCCCCCACACAATACAAGGCCATACCCCCCCCCCACCCCCCCCCCCCACAAGACAATGCATACCCCCCCCCCCACAAGACAAGGCATCCCCCCCCCCCCCCCCCCCCCCCCCAAGACATGCATACCCACCCCAAAGACAAGGAATAACCCCCCCCCCCCCCCCCCACAAGACAATATATTTACATTCAACATCAGGGAACTCGTTTAAATCTGATTTTAAAACCTATAAAAAACTAACACACACACACACACTAACACACACACACACACACTAACACACACACACACACACACACACACTAACACACACACACACACACACACACATTAACACACACACACACACACATTAACACACACACACACACTAACACACACACACACACTAACACACACACACACACTAACACACACACACACACACACACACTAGCACACACACACACACTAACACACACACACACACACACTAACACACACACACACTAGCACACACACACACACACACTAACACACACACACACAAACACACACACACACACACATACACTAACACACACTGACACTGGCACTCTACAAACACACACACACACACTGACACATGGACTCTATACACACACAGAGACACACACACACACATTTACACACACTGACACGTGCACTCTACACATACACACACACAAACACATGCACTCTACACACACACACACTGACACGTGCACTCCACACACACACTGACACATGCACTCTACACACACACTCACCCAGTGATGTTGTGGTATTGTGTATTTATATTGTAAATGTGTAATCATTTACAACATGTGTAACATGTGTAACATCAACATTTTTGTGTCGTTGATCATGTCCCCTGTCTGGACTCCAGGAAGACTAGCTGCTGCTAAAGGGGATCCTTTAGCTGTATCCCATCTAGTCCTAACCCTGTCAGAGCCCAGGCAGATTCATGTTATTTACTCCAAGCTGTATCCCATCTAGTCCTAACCCTGTCAGAGCCCAGGCAGATTCATGTTATTTACTCAAAGCTGTATCCCATCTAGTCCTAACCCTGTCAGAGCCCAGGCAGATTCATGTTATTTACTCCAAGCTGTATCCCATCTAGTCCTAACCCTGTCAGAGCCCAGGCAGATTCATGTGATTTACTCAAAGCTGTATCCCATCTAGTCCTAACCCTGTCAGAGCCCAGGCAGATTCATGTGATTTACTCTGGTAATCGCCTGACTGTCCCAGTAACATTAAGTAGGTTAACTATTAAAGTCCCAAGATGTTGGTGAAGGGAAACTAACTCAAACTAATGGACTTCAATGGAAACCACGTGTGTGATGTGTTTGATTTCCATTCCAGACATTACCATGAGCCTGTCCTCCTCAATGAAGGTGCCACCAGCCTCCTGTGACTAAAGTGTAGTAGGTTACAGATCCTGTCCTTAAGAGTGAGAGCACATGACATGAAGCTATATTTGAATATGGTGTGAGTGACCCGTGCTCGTCTGTGAATGATGGTATTTAATGGAGTGTTGGAATGGGGGGGGGGGTCTCTCTTTAACACCATTACAGACATTATGGCAACTTATAAATGAGGCTGGTGTGTCTGTGGTCAGGTTTCAGTAGTGGTAGTCAAGGTCAGGAAACAAAACAGACCTTCTCTCTGAGGGAAGTATACACAATATATATCAACAAAAAAAAAGACACATTTGACAGATTCAGACGATTTAAAAAATATATATTGCTCATGGTTCACAATGTTATCATTCAGGGGCGCAACCTTCACGGGGGGATAGGGGTGTGTGCGGTCATTATGGGGTATTGTGATGTCATTATGGGGTATTGTGATGTCATTATGGGGTATTGTGATGTCATTATGGGGTATTGTGTGTGGATTGAATAGGAACATGATTTATTTAATCCATTGTAGAATGAGGCTGTAACGTAACAAAATGTGGAAAAAGAGAAGGGGTCTGAATACTTTACGAATGCACGTCATATCCCCTTTAGGTTTATGCACGTCATATCCCCTTTAGGTTTATGCACATCATATCTCCTTTAGGTTTATGCACATCATATCTCCTTTAGGTTTATGCACATCATATCTCCTTTAGGTTTATGCACATCCATATCTCTTTTAGGTTTATGCACGTCATATCCCCTTTAGGTTTATGCACATCATATCTCCTTTAGGTTTATGCACATCATATCTCCTTTAGGTTTATGCAGATCATATCCCTTTTAGGTTTATGCACGTCATATCCCCTTTAGGTTTATGCACGTCATATCCCCTTTAGGTTTATGCACATATCTCCTTTAGGTTTATGCACATCATATCTCCTTTAGGTTTATGCACATCATATCTCCTTTAGGTTTATGCACATCCATATCTCTTTTAGGTTTATGCACGTCATATCCCCTTTAGGTTTATGCACGTCATATCTCTTTTAGGTTTATGCACGTCATATCTCCTTTAGGTTTATGCATGTCATATCCCCTTTAGGTTTATGCACATCATATCTCCTTTAGGTTTATGCATGTCATATCCCCTTTAGGTTTATGCACGTCATATCCCCTTTAGGTTTATGCACATCATATCTCCTTTAGGTTTATGCACGTCATATCCCCTTTAGGTTTATGCACGTCATATCCCCTTTAGGTTTATGCACATCATATCCCCTTTAGGTTTATGCACGTCATATCCCCTTTAGGTTTATGCACGTCATATCCCCTTTAGGTTTATGCACGTCATATCCCCTTTAGGTTTATGCACGTCATATCCCCTTTAGGTTTATGCACGTCATATCCCCTTTAGGTTTATGCACGTCATATCCCCTTTAGGTTTATGCACGTCATATCCCCTTTAGGTTATGCACGTCATATCCCCTTTAGGTTTATGCACGTCATATCTCTTTTAGGTTTATGCACGTCATATCTCTTTTAGGTTTATGCACGTCATATCTCTTTTAGGATTCTTGCGGTCAAATTGCAGTCTACAAATGATTTGTAATTATGTTCTGGCCCCCTCGACCAGCCGCTCAAGAAAAAACAAATGGTCCCGTCGTTGATAGTTGATGATCCCTTGCTCTAGCTGGTCACAGCAGCAGACTGTCCACGCTGCTCCATGCTGCCAGCTGGCTCTTCACCCTTTATGCCTTTTACACAGGACCCAGGTCCCATGCTGGCTTTGCACATTCACAGATGGGGGGGGGGGGAGCCATGACATGGCAGCAGGGACAGTCAGCACCTCACCCTGCTATGATTAATCAACCCTCCCTGTTTTATTTAAAGCCTTGAATGAATCATCCAGCAAGGTGAGAGAGAGGTTAGCTGATAGATTAAGGTTAGAGGAAAGTTTGTGGATTTGAAGTGTAAATGTTTGTTTTGCAGTTTTGAAGTTACTTGCCACCACATCGAAATAAGCTGCGCAAAAAAAAAGCCAGCTCAAATTGACCAGGCCCAGATCCTGGTGTTTCTATTGGTAGTTATAATTGTGGTCTATATTGGTAGATATAATTGTGGTACATATTGGTATATATATTTGTGGTATATATTGGTAGATATATTTGTGGTATATATTGGTATTGTGACGACCCTCCCACTCTGTCTGCCGTATTCTGTCTGTTCTTGTTTCCTTATTAGGATGCCGGTGGGTGGAGTTGGGAGGGTCGTCAGCTTCATGGGAAACACCTGGGCCATGTGTCTCCCAGGATAAATAGACCTCTTCCACATTCATGGAAGAGACTCTCTCCATGCAGACACCTTTGTAGATTGTGTTGTGGTTCTTGGTGGCATGTTTGTTTGTTTGTTTGTTTGTTTGCTTTGGCACCTTTCAACACCCTGCATTATCACATTCATGCATGCAAAACATTCACTTACACTACTGATTACTGATTACACACACCATTGTATATTTTCCTTAGTTGCTTTAGTTAATAAATATATATTTTGTTACTCCTTATCTCCACGTTGTCTCCCATTGTTACGGGCGTTGAGCCGGTTCGTGACAAGTGGGAGCTCATCCGGGATCTTTGAACTATTGGTTTGGGAGACCGTGGAGGTATGTGTTTGGTTTGCATATTGAGTTTGATAGGCCCAGTATTGGTTGCCTTTGTTGTTTGGTTTGTGTGCTGCGTTGGAGAGAGAATGGTTAGTTTCCAGGCCCTGCCTAGCCTGGAATCTCTTGTTCTACTTTCTGTTGGGAAGTCAGTCTGAGGAGGTGAGTAAATCGGCTGTGTACCTCAGGAGATTTGTGTAGGGTAGTGGAACTTGCTACCCGGAGCTATAGCCTTTTTCCCCTGATAGGCTTAGCGACGTGTTTAAATTTTGGACATGTTGGGCATGGTTAAATGTTTGTTATTTTTGTGTGGTGTCTGTGGACTGAGCAGTTGTCTCGGGGGCACATCCGTGGCTTGGTGGAATTTGCCAGCATGCTGGGGAGTTCTATTTCCTTGCCAGCGGGCTACAGTGCGTAAATACCCACCGCAAATCTGCACGAAGACTAGGGTTGAGTTATTGTAGGTTTTGGGGAAGCTCCGTATCTCATCTCTCTTCTGTGGTGCTCAGGGTGATTGTCATTTCTCTGGTTGTGGTCTGATGTGCTCAGCAGAGGGGTTGAGCAAGATTATTTACTTATGACTATGGTGTCTCATGTATACAAGTTCATTCGCTTTCCATCAGAGGACCTGTTAGAATTATGTACTAAAGAACAGCTGTTGAAGATCGCTGAACACTACAAGGTTAAATGATTGAAATTAGTGAAATTCTGTTTCGTTGGCAGTGACTATGAATCGTTGGAAGTGACTATGAATCGTTGGGAGTTGTAAAAATTAAGAAGGACCCTGATGTTCTTTTCGTTGGAGTTTGTAGCTGTTGGTCTTTTGTGCCATGTTTCTGAATGTTTACGTGACTGACCATTGTTTCGGGTTGTCATGTTCTATCTTTCCTGTCTGTTCCCTCCTGGTCTTGTGTTCTTCCCTCTTAAATATTGCTTCCTATGCACAAAGGTTGCTGAGGTCTGGGGAGGAGGTTGGTTGGTGCAGGTGGAGGTGTGAACACATAACCCCTCATAATGTTTGTTCCCTCCTGGTCGTGTTCTTCTTTCCTCTTAAATATTGCTTCCTATGCACAAAGGTTGCTGAGGTCTGGGGAGGAGGTTGGTTGGTGCAGGTGGAGGTGTGAACACATAACCCCTCATAATGTCTGTTCCCTCCTGGTCGTGTTCTTCTTTCCTCTTAAATATTGCTTCCTATGCACAAAGGTTGCTGAGGTCTGGGGAGGAGGTTGGTTGGTGCAGGTGGAGGTGTGAACACATAACCCCTCATAATGTCTGTTCCCTCCTGTCGTGTTCTTCTTTCCTCTTAAATATTGCTTCCTATGCACAAAGGTTGCTGAGGTCTGGGGAGGAGGTTGGTTGGTGGAGGTGTGAACACATAACCCCTCGTCAATTTGGGACGCAGAGGCTGTGTCAATTTGGGACGCAGAGGCTGTGTCAATTTGGGACGCAGAGGCTGTGTCAATTTGGGACGCAGAGGCTGTGTCAATTTGGGACGCAGAGGGCTGTGTCAATTTGGACGCAGAGGCTGTGTCAATTTGGGACGCAGAGGCTGTGTCAATTTGGGACGCAGAGGCTGTGTCAATTTGGGACGCAGAGGCTGTGTCAATTTGGGACGCAGAGGCTGTGTCAATTTGGGACGCAGAGGCTGTGTCAATTTGGGACGCAGAGGCTGTGTCAATTTGGGACGCAGAGGCTGTGTCAATTTGGGACGCAGAGGCTGTGTCAATTTGGGACGCAGAGGCTGTGTCAATTTGGGACGCAGAGGCTGTGTCAATTTGGGACGCAGAGGCTGTGTCAATTTGGGACGCAGAGGCTGTGTCAATTTGGGACGCAGAGGCTGTGTCAATTTGGGACGCAGAGGCTGTGTCAATTTGGGACGCAGAGGCTGGTATGATGTTCCGGGGTCCTTGTTGGTCCCCGGTTTTATGGGGGGGAATGTGACGACCCTCCCACTCTGTCTGCCGTATTCTGTCTGTTCTTGTTTCCTTATTAGGATGCCGGTGGGTGGAGTTGGGAGGGTCGTCAGCTTCATGGGAAACACCTGGGCCATGTGTCTCCCAGGATAAATAGACCTCTTCCACATTCATGGAAGAGACTCTCTCCATGCAGACACCTTTGTAGATTGTGTTGTGGTTCTTGGTGGCATGTTTGTTGTTTGTTTGTTTGTTTGCTTTGGCACCTTTCAACACCCTGCATTATCACATTCATGCATGTAAAACACTCACTTACACTACTGATTACTGATTACAGACACCATTGTATATTTTCCTTAGTTGCTTTAGTTAATAAATATATATTTTGTTACTCCTTATCTCCACGTTGTCTCCCTTTGTTACGGGCTTTGAGCCGGTTCGTGACAGTATATATATTTGTGGTATATATTGGCAGATATATTTGTGGTATATATTGGTATATATATTTGTGGTATATATTGGTATATATATTTGTGGTATATATTGGCAGATATATTTGTGGTATATATTGGTATATATATTTGTGGTATATATTGGTATATATATTTGTGGTATATATTGGTAGATATATTTGCGGTATATATTGGTAGATATATTTGCGGTATATATTGGTAGATATATTTGCAGTATATATTGGTATATATATTTGTGGTATATATATTTGTGGTATATATTTTGTGGTATATATCGGTAAGGATATTTGTGTCAACGCACAATGAGGACAGTGGCGGTCTGAGGAAACATCCTGGAACAATGAAGCACCCGATTTTTGGCTTCAGGATGACTTTACTCTGGAGTCTGTGGTTCAGGATGACTTTACCCTGGAGTCTGTGGTTCAGGATGACTTTACCCTGGAGTCTGTGGTTCAGGATGACTTTACCCTGGAGTCTGTGGTTCAGGATGTCTTTACCCTGGAGTCTGTGGTTCAGGATGACTTTACCCTGGAGCCTGTGGTTCAGGATGACTTTACCCTGGAGCCTGTGGTTAACAAAGAACATTCCAGGGCTTCCGCTCCGGACTCTCTCACCTCACTCTCTCCTCCTCTCTCTCCCACATGACAGAAGAGCGGACTGAGCAGCTGGGGTTAATGATACTTGTCATCGGGTGGATGATGTCTCCCCCCGCCGAGAACACAACCCAATGCCCCAGGGCGGTGATGGGGACATTGCCCTGTGTATCGTGTGTCGGATGGGATGTTAAACGGGTATCCTGACTCTCTGTGGTCACTAAAGAGTCCGTGGCACTTATCATAATTGTAGGGGTGTTAACTATACGATGTCCATGGATACATTTCCTTCATACCATCATGGCCACCTAATCCTCCCCAGTTTCCAATTGCCTCATTCATTCCCCCCTTCCTCTCCCCTGTAACTATTCCCCAGGTCGTTGCTGTAAATCAGAATGTGTTCTCAGACAACTTACCTGGTGAAATCAAATACCGGGTTCAATATATAAATAGAACACAAGGAGGCATGTGGGCACGTGCGCTCACACACACACACACACACACACACACACACACACAAACACACACACACACACACACACACACACGACAGCCGTAGTACCAGCAGATTGTCACTAGCGTAGCAGTAAAAGGAGTCAGGTGGAAGCAACTGTCAACCCAATGAACTAAACGAACCCTCATATTGAATAACCAACACTTAACACTAGACCTGTCTGTTACTGCTAGACCTCAGCCTGTTACTGCTAGACCTCAGCCTGTTATAGACCTCAGCCTGTTACTGCTAGACCTCAGCCTGTTATAGACCTCAGCCTGTTACTGCTAGACCTCAGCCTGTTATAGACCTCAGCCTGTTATAGACCTCAGCCTGTTATAGACCTCAGCCTGTTATAGACCTCAGCTTGTTACTGCTAGACCTCAGCCTGTTATAGACCTCAGCCTGTTACAGACCTCAGCCTGTTACAGACCTCAGCCTGTTACAGACCTCAGCCTGTTACAGACCTCAGCCTGTTACAGACCTCAGCCTGTTACAGACCTCAGCCTGTTACTGCTAGACCTCAGCCTGTTACAGACCTCAGCTTGTTACTGCTAGTCCTCAGCCTGTTACAGACCTCAGCCTGTTATAGACCTCAGCCTGTTACTGCTAGACCTCAGCCTGTTACAGACCTCAGCCTGTTATAGACCTCAGCCTGTTATAGACCTCAGCCTGTTACTGCTAGACCTCAGCCTGTTATAGACCTCAGCCTGTTATAGACCTCAGCCTGTTATAGACCTCAGCCTGTTATAGACCTCAGCCTGTTATTCTACTGACCCGTCTACTGCTACTTGACCCATCTTCTTCTACTTGACTACCTCTATTTGACCCGTCTCCTTCTACTTGACCCGTCTCCTCCTACTTGACCCGTCTCCTCCTACTTGACCCGTCTCCCTCTACTTGACCCGTCTCCAACTACTTGACCCGTCTCCAACTACTTGACCCGTCTCCTTCTACTTGACCCGTCTCCTTCTACTTGACCCGTCTACTGTTACTTGACCCGTCTACTGCTACTTGACCCGTCTACTGCTACTTGACCCGTCTACTGCTACTTGACCCGTCTACCGCTACTTGACCCGTCTCCTCCTACTTGACCCGTCTCCTCCTACTTGACCCGTCTCCTCCTACTTGACCCGTCTACTACTACTTGACCCGTCCACCGCTACTTGACCCGTCTACCTCTACTTGACCCGTATATCTCTACTTGACCCGTCTACTCCTACTTGACCCGTCTACTTCTACTTGACCCGTCTATCTCTACTTGACCCGTCTACTGCTACTTGACCCGTCTATCTCTACTTGACCCATCTCCTTCTACTTGACCCGTCTACTGCTACTTGACCCGTCTATCTCTACTTGACCCGTCTACTGCTACTTGACCCGTCTCCTTCTACTTGACCCGTCTACTGCTACTTGACCCGTCTCCTGCTACTTGACCCGTCTATCTCTACTTGACCCGTCTACCTCTACTTGACCCGTCTCCTTCTACTTGACCCGTCTATTGCTACTTGACCCGTCTCCTTCTACTTGACCCGTCTCCTGCTACTTGACACACCACTGAACAGCTATACAGACATGTTAGTTAAAAGTATAAGGTTATGAGATCAAAGCGAGGACCCAGGCTATAAATCGTAAAAACTTGATTTGTTCTCTGATAATTCACACAAATAGAATAGAAATGTTTGTGTTCGGGGTCTGGATGAAATATAGCAACTATATTATCTCCAGCTGAAATGTTAAAACACACCTAGACTGTGTTTAATAAGATATATTTCTGAGTGTGTATATGACAGTATTTGACTCACAATTTTATTTTAATTTTAATTCAGATTAATGTGTCTCTATGGTCCAGACCTCTATGTGTCTCTATGGTCCAGACCTCTATGTGTCTCTATGGTCCAGACCTCTATGTGTCTCTATGGTCCAGACCTCTATGTGTCTCTATGGTCCAGACCTCTATGTGTCTCTATGGTCCAGACCTCTATGTGTCTCTATGGTCCAGACCTCTATGTGTCTCTATGGTCCAGACCTCTATGTATCTCTATGGTCCAGACCTCTATGTATCTCTATGGTCCAGACCTCTATGTGTCTCTATGGTCCAGACCTCCATGGTCCAGACCTCTATGTATCTCTATGGTCCAGACCTCTATGTATCTCTATGGTCCAGACCTCTATGTATCTCTATGGTCCAGACCTCTATGTATCTCTATGGTCCAGACCTCTATGTGTCTCTATGGTCCAGACCTCCATGTGTCTCTATGGTCCAGA
>NC_034183.2:3522267-3629767 GCF_002021735.2 Oncorhynchus kisutch | reverse complement strand
GCTTGAAGGGGACATCTGTGTAACCCCAGAGATGAGCTGTACGGTGGCTTGAAGGGGACATCTGTGTAACCCCAGAGATGAGCTGTACGGTGGCTTGAAGGGGACATCTGTGTAACCCCAGAGATGCTCTGTACGGTGGCTTGAAGGGGACATCTGTGTAACCCCAGAGATGAGCTGTACGGTGGCTTGAAGGGGACATCTGTGTAACCCCAGAGATGAGCTGTACGGTGGCTTGAAGGGGACATCTGTGTAACCCCAGAGATGAGCTGTACGGTGGCTTGAAGGGGACATCTGTGTAACCCCAGAGATGAGCTGTACGGTGGCTTGAAGGGGACATCTGTGTAACCCCAGAGATGAGCTGTACGGTGGCTTGAAGGGGACATCTGTGTAACCCCAGAGATTAACTGTACGGTGGCTTGAAGGGGACATCTGTGTAACCCCAGAGATGAGCTGTACGGTGGCTTGAAGGGGACATCTGTGTAACCCCAGAGATGAGCTGTACGGTGGCTTGAAGGGGACATCTGTGTAACCCCAGAGATGAGCTGTACGGTGGCTTGAAGGGGACATCTGTGTAACCCCAGAGATGCTCTGTACGGTGGCTTGAAGGGGACATCTGTGTAACCCCAGAGATGAACTGTACGGTGGCTTGAAGGGGACATCTGTGTAACCCCAGAGATGAGCTGTACGGTGGCTTGAAGGGGACATCTGTGTAACCCCAGATATGCTCTGTACGGTGGCTTGAAGGGGACATCTGTGTAACCCCAGAGATGAGCTGTACGGTGGCTTGAAGGGGACATCTGTGTAACCCCAGAGATGAGCTGTACGGTGGCTTGAAGGGGACATCTGTGTAACCCCAGAGATGAGCTGTACGGTGGCTTGAAGGGGACATCTGTGTAACCCCAGAGATGAGCTGTACGGTGGCTTGAAGGGGACATCTGTGTAACCCCAGATATGCTCTGTACGGTGGCTTGAAGGGGACATCTGTGTAACCCCAGAGATGCTCTGTACGGTGGCTTGAAGGGGACATCTGTGTAACCCCAGAGATGCTCTGTACGGTGGCTTGAAGGGGACATCTGTGTAACCCCAGAGATGCTCTGTACGGTGGCTTGAAGGGGACATCTGTGTAACCCCAGAGATGCTCTGTACGGTGGCTTGAAGGGGACATCTGTGTAACCCCAGAGATGAGCTGTACGGTGGCTTGAAGGGGACATCTGTGTAACCCCAGATATGCTCTGTACGGTGGCTTGAAGGGGACATCTGTGTAACCCCAGAGATGCTCTGTACGGTGGCTTGAAGGGGACATCTGTGTAACCCCAGAGATGCTCTGTACGGTGGCTTGAAGGGGACATCTGTGTAACCCCAGAGATGAGCTGTACGGTGGCTTGAAGGGGACATCTGTGTAACCCCAGAGATGAGCTGTACGGTGGCTTGAAGGGGACATCTGTGTAACCCCAGAGATGAGCTGTACGGTGGCTTGAAGGGGACATCTGTGTAACCCCAGAGATGCTCTGTACGGTGGCTTGAAGGGGACATCTGTGTAACCCCAGAGATGCTCTGTACGGTGGCTTGAAGGGGACATCTGTGTAACCCCAGAGATGCTCTGTACGGTGGCTTGAAGGGGACATCTGTGTAACCCCAGAGATTAACTGTACGGTGGCTTGAAGGGGACATCTGTGTAACCCCAGAGATGAGCTGTACGGTGGCTTGAAGGGGACATCTGTGTAACCCCAGATATGCTCTGTACGGTGGCTTGAAGGGGACATCTGTGTAACCCCAGAGATGAGCTGTACGGTGGCTTGAAGGGGACATCTGTGTAACCCCAGAGATGCTCTGTACGGTGGCTTGAAGGGGACATCTGTGTAACCCCAGAGATGAGCTGTACGGTGGCTTGAAGGGGACATCTGTGTAACCCCAGAGATGAGCTGTACGGTGGCTTGAAGGGGACATCTGTGTAACCCCAGAGATGCTCTGTACGGTGGCTTGAAGGGGACATCTGTGTAACCCCAGATATGCTCTGTACGGTGGCTTGAAGGGGACATCTGTGTAACCCTAGAGATGCTCTGTACGGTGGCTTGAAGGGGACATCTGTGTAACCCCAGAGATGAGCTGTACGGTGGCTTGAAGGGGACATCTGTGTAACCCCAGAGATGCTCTGTACGGTGGCTTGAAGGGGACATCTGTGTAACCCCAGAGATTAACTGTACGGTGGCTTGAAGGGGACATCTGTGTAACCCCAGAGATGAGCTGTACGGTGGCTTGAAGGGGACATCTGTGTAACCCCAGATATGCTCTGTACGGTGGCTTGAAGGGGACATCTGTGTAACCCCAGAGATGAGCTGTACGGTGGCTTGAAGGGGACATCTGTGTAACCCCAGAGATGCTCTGTACGGTGGCTTGAAGGGGACATCTGTGTAACCCCAGAGATGCTCTGTACGGTGGCTTGAAGGGGACATCTGTGTAACCCCAGAGATGAGCTGTACGGTGGCTTGAAGGGGACATCTGTGTAACCCCAGAGATGCTCTGTACGGTGGCTTGAAGGGGACATCTGTGTAACCCCAGAGATGAACTGTACGGTGGCTTGAAGGGGACATCTGTGTAACCCCAGAGATGAGCTGTACGGTGGCTTGAAGGGGACATCTGTGTAACCCCAGAGATGCTCTGTACGGTGGCTTGAAGGGGACATCTGTGTAACCCCAGAGATGCTCTGTACGGTGGCTTGAAGGGGACATCTGTGTAACCCCAGAGATGCTCTGTACGGTGGCTTGAAGGGGACATTTGTCTCGCAATGTGCCTGCCTCCTGCCACAATACTGCTAGAAAAAACGTCCTGGTTGTGACAGTTTACCCAGGAAGCAGCTGAGCAGAGGAGCTTTGAGGAGGTCAACACACAGTTAATAAGTAGCATATTGTTTTTAAAAACGTGCACATTTCTCTCTTCCGACAAAACAACAGCAGATTCAAAAGTGTGGTAGATTTCCAAACTGTTCTGTGGTAGGATACACATGGATCCTCGATCAAAGGTGGCTGGTGTAGGAGGGGAGGACAGTCTTCCGTTTACCTACGAATTGATTGACACACTCCTCAACCACATCGGTTTCCGGTTCACAGAAGACAGTCTTTTGGCCAAACGAGAATCTCCCTGTCACCCCACCTCTCTCACACAGTCACACACACCACTCTCTGCCCTCTTCCTCTCTTCCTTCCATTTAATTTTGCTCTCAGTTCAAAATCTAATTTGGTTGTTGAAATATAAATGAACCTCTTCCTCTGGCTGCTGGAGTTTGGATTAAGGGTCTAGGCTGGTATGATTCATGTTATTTACTCCAAGCTGTATCCCATCTAGTCCTAACCCTGTCAGAGCCAGGCAGATTCATGTTATTTACTCCAAGCTGTATCCCATCTAGTCCTAACCCTGTCAGAGCCCAGGCAGATTCATGTCATTTACTCCAAGCTGTATCCCATCTAGTCCTAACCCTGTCAGAGCCCAGGCAGATTCATGTTATTTACTCCAAGCTGTATCCCATCTAGTCCTAACCCTGTCAGAGCCCAGGCAGATTCATGTTATTTACTCCAAGCTGTATCCCATCTAGTCCTAACCCTGTCAGAGCCCAGGCAGATTCATGTTATTTACTCCAAGCTGTATCCCATCTAGTCCTAACCCTGTCAGAGCCCAGGCAGATTCATGTCATTTACTCCAAGCTGTATCCCATCTAGTCCTAACCCTGTCAGAGCCCAGGCAGATTCATGTTATTTACTCCAAGCTGTATCCCATCTAGTCCTAACCCTGTCAGAGCCCAGGCAGATTCATGTTATTTACTCCAAGCTGTATCCCATCTAGTCCTAACCCTGTCAGAGCCCAGGCAGATTCATGTCATTTACTCCAAGCTGTATCCCATCTAGTCCTAACCCTGTCAGAGCCCAGGCAGATTCATGTTATTTACTCCAAGCTGTATCCCATCTAGTCCTAACCCTGTCAGAGCCCAGGCAGATTCATGTTATTTACTCCAAGCTGTATCCCATCTAGTCCTAACCCTGTCAGAGCCCAGGCAGATTCATGTTATTTACTCCAAGCTGTATCCCATCTAGTCCTAACCCTGTCAGAGCCCAGGCAGATTCATGTCATTTACTCCAAGCTGTATCCCATCTAGTCCTAACCCTGTCAGAGCCCAGGCAGATTCATGTTATTTACTCCAAGCTGTATCCCATCTAGTCCTAACCCTGTCAGAGCCCAGGCAGATTCATGTTATTTACTCCAAGCTGTATCCCATCTAGTCCTAACCCTGTCAGAGCCCAGGCAGATTCATGTTATTTACTCCAAGCTGTATCCCATCTAGTCCTAACCCTGTCAGAGCCCAGGCAGATTCATGTTATTTACTCCAAGCTGTATCCCATCTAGTCCTAACCCTGTCAGAGCCCAGGCAGATTCATGTTATTTACTCCAAGCTGTATCCCATCTAGTCCTAACCCTGTCAGAGCCCAGGCAGATTCATGTTATTTACTCCAAGCTGTATCCCATCTAGTCCTAACCCTGTCAGAGCCCAGGCAGATTCATGTTATTTACTCTGGTAATCGCCTGACTGTCCCAGTAACATTAAGTAGGTTAACTATTAAAGACACAAGAGGTTGGTGAAGGGAAACGAACTCAAACTAATGGACTTCAATGGAAACCACGTGTGTGATGTGTTTGATTTCCATTCCAGACATTACCATGAGCCTGTCCTCCTCAATGAAGGTGCCACCAGCCTCCTGTGACTAAAGTGTAGTAGGTTACAGATCCTGTCCTTAAGAGTGAGAGCACATGACATGAAGCTATATTTGAATATGGTGTGAGAGACCCGTGCTCGTCTGTGAATGATGGCATTTAATGGAGTGTTGGAATGGGGGGGGGGGGGTCTCTCTTTAACACCATTACAGACATTATGGCAACTTATAAATGAGGCTGGTGTGTCTGTGGTCAGGTTTCAGTAGTGGTAGGTAAGGTCAGGAAACTAGGCCCTTTGCTTTGAAGGGACCGGGGGGTTGGTGGTCTAAGTCATTTCTGTTCCCTATTTATGCCACTGTCCTTTTCATTCTTCAGCAAGGTGTTGTTGTTGTGGTGTATTCTCCAAACTGGGCCAAACCTAGCCAAGCCAGACCAAGGTGTTGTTGTGGTGTATTCTCCAAACTGGGCCAAACCTAGCCAAGCCAGACCAAGGTGTTGTTGTGGTGTATTCTCCAAACTGGGCCAAACCTTGCCAAGCCAGACCAAGGTGTTGCTGTGGTGTATTCTCCAAACTGGGCCAAACCTTGCCAAGCCAGACCAAGGTGTTGCTGTGGTGTATTCTCCAAACTGGGCCAAACCTTGCCAAGCAAGACCAAGGTGTTGCTGTGGTGTATTCTCCAAACTGGGCCAAACCTTGCCAAGCCAGACCAAGGTGTTGTTGCTGTGGTGTATTCTCCAAACTGGGCCAAACCTAGCCAAGCCAGACCAAGGTGTTGTTGCTGTGGTGTAGTGTCCAAGCAGGGCCAAACCTTGCCAAGCCAGACCAAGTGTACCAGAGTTACTGACAGACAGCTGGCTGGCTTGCACACACACACACCACACACAGTGAGCTCCTCAGAGCTCCTAACCACAGGACCGTCCGGAAAGGAGAGCTCAAGCTGCCCACCCAACCACCCACGCCTCTGATTTGCCAGATGCTTGGCTGTAATTGTAATGACCCCTGTCATGTGACCAGGGTGGGGGTGAAGCAGAGAAAGGTGGCCATTCCTCAGATTCCCATCAGCCACAATGGAGAGTACATCAGAGTAGTTAGTGGTGTAAATACTGTAAATCAGAGTAGTTAGGTGTGGTGTAAATACTGTAAATCAGCGTAGTTAGAGTGGTGTAAATACTGTAAATCAGAGTAGTTAGTGGTGTGAATACTGTAAATCAGAGTAGTTAGAGTAGAGTGGTGTAAATACTGTAAATCAGAGGAGTTAGAGTAGAGTGGTGTAAATACTGTGAATCAGTAGTTAGAGTGGTGTAAATACTGTAAACCAGAGTAGTCAGTGGTGTAAATACTGTAAATCAGAGTAGTTAGTGGTGTAAATACTGTAAATCAGAGTAGTTAGAGGTGTGGTGTAAATACTGTAAATCAGAGTAGCTAGAGTAGAGTGATGTAAATACTGTAAATCAGAGTAGTTAGAGTGGTATAAATGCTGTACATCAGAGTAGTTAGAGTGGTGTGAATACTGTCAGAGTAGTTAGAGTGGTGTAAATACTGTAAATCAGAGTAGTTAGAGTAGAGTGGTGTAAATACTGTAAATCAGAGTAGTTAGTGGTGTGAATACTGTAAATCAGAGCAGTTAGTGGTGTAAATATTGTAAATCAGAGTAGTTAGAGTAGAGTGGTGTAATTCAGAGTAGTTAGAGTAGTGTAAATACTGTAAATCAGAGTAGTTAGAGTAGTGTAAATACTGTAAATCAGAGTAGTTAGAGTAGTGTAAATACTGTAAATCAGAGTAGTTAGAGTGGTGTAAATACTGTAAATCAGAGTAGTTAGAGTGGTGTAAATACTGTAAATCAGAGTAGTTAGAGTAGAGTGGTGTAAATACTGAAGGCCTCATAAACATTGACTGCATCCATAATGGAGCCCTTTGGACCAGCTGTTTGTTTTTACAGTAACCCTGAGGGAGGATTAACAAGATGTGGCTATTTGTTTTTACAGTAACCCTGAGGGAGGATTAACAAGATGTGGCTATTTGTTTTTACAGTAACCCTGAGGGAGGATTAACAAGATGTGGCTATTTGTTTTTACAGTAACCCTGAGGGAGGATTAACAAGATGTGGCTATTTGTTTTTACAGTAACCCTGAGGGAGGATTAACAAGATGTGGCTATTTGTTTTTACAGTAACCCTGAGGGAGGATTAACAAGATGTGGCTATTTGTTTTTACAGTAACCCTGAGGGAGGATTAATTAACAAGATGCCACGTTATATTGTGATGAATCATTTCCAAACACGAAGGGTTTCAGTAGCCAAAAGAATCATTGAACGATGTGGATCGTTTCTGGCTCTGAGGAGCCTCCACCGGACTGCTCTAGAATGGCATTTTCAATTCTTTAGGTTGTGATATTCAGTCAGTTTAATTAACCCAGACATTGAAATAACCCCGACCTCAGACATTGAAATAACCCCGACCTCAGACATTGAAATAACCCCGACCTCAGACATTGAAATAACCCCGACCTCAGACATTGAAATAACCCCGACCTCAGACATTGAAATAACCCTGACCTCAGACATTGAAATAACCCCGACCTCAGAATGAAACATGGAGTTAGAATTGTGAGCACTGTGAAAGATTCAGGGTCACTTCCAATTTAATATAACATTCCAATTGAATTCCTGAATTCACTAATTGAATTGTGAGTTAAATATTTGTACATTTCACAGTTAATGTAATTAATGAAACCTAGTTTTTTTAAAACAACAAAGGGACTGCAGGGTTTGTTTTAAATCATTTCCAGTATAGCTAGGCTGTCTGAAAAGTGAAGTGAACCGCCTGAAATACTGAAGGAATTGAATCAGAATGTGGAATTGTTATTGCTATTTATTTTTTTACAAATACAGATTCTATAGGGGATGCTCCAGCACCCTCAGCAACCCTACTTCCTGCGGCTGTGCTACGGAGTAACGATCACTCCTCACTGCCCTCCTTCCATACCTCACAGATTCCTGCCATCACACTAGATACCAGAGTGAGGGATTCACATGTAAACTCATTCCCTGTGACTCCGTCGAGCCTGGGCCAATCATTGGGCCAATCATTGGGCCAATCATTCAGGCACACTGGGTTCTATCAGATGTTCTATCACTTGGCCACATTTTAAAAAGAGAATCCTGAAAGGCTGGGAGGTTATCATGCGAGGATAGGTGTTGTTTTTACACACCCCCCCCCCCCCCCATCTCTTTTCCCTCCAGAACATTCTTAGTTCATTTTGTGGGAACAAGAACAGCTGGTACCTCTGCTCAGTACATTTTAGTCTATACTTATAATATCCAGTCTAGCGCCTCCATCTAGTGTTCATTCATTGTCATAAAAAATAAATGTCAATGTAGCAGATACTGTTATCCAGAGAGACTTACAGTAGATGCCTTCATACATTTTCATACTAGCCCCCCCCCCCCGTGGGAATTGAATCCACAACCCTAAGAGCCATGCCCTACCAACTCAGTCACGTGGTAATATTCTACAACAGGGATATTTGAATTGTGTACCAAAACTTACGTTTGTTAGACGTTTCTGCACTTTACGCCGTAAACTTTACAAACACTTTACGCATTGCTTTATGTTGATAAACTCATTTGTTTGTCATAACAATAAAAACACACCAAAAAAATAAATTAACGAGTTGTACAATTAATGCTGTGTAGATCAGTTTAGTTTGAGCCAGAGAAGAAAATAGATTTAAACCTTTACTTAGAAATAGGCAAATATAATACCAACTGAACATGAATGAAGGCTTGAACATTTTGCATTGTTGCCAAAAAGTTCAATTTTGGTTTCATCTGACCAGAGCACCTTCTTCCACATGTTTGGTGTGTCTCCCGGGTGGCTTGTGGCAAACTTTAAACAACACTTTTTATGGATATCTTTAAGAAATGGCTTTCTTCTTGCCACTCTTCCATAAAGGCCAGATTTGTGCAATATACGACTGATTGTTGTCCTATGGACAGAGTCTCCCACCTCAGCTGTAGATCTCTGCAGTTCATCCAGAGTGATCATGGGCCTCTTGGCTGCATCTCTGATCAGTCTTCTCCTTGTATGAGCTGAAAGTTTAGAGGGACGGCCAGGTCTTGGTAGATTTGCAGTGGTCTGATACTCCTTCCATTTCAATATTATCGCTTGCACAGTGCTCCTTGGGATGTTTAAAGCTTGGGAAATCTTTTTGTATCCAAATCCGGCTTTAGACTTCTTCACAACAGTATCTCGGACCGGCCTGGTGTGTTCCTTGTTCTTCATGATGCGAGACTTGATTACACACAGGTGGATTGTATTTATCATCATTAGTCATTTAGGTCAACATTGGATCATTCAGAGATCCTCACTGAACTTCTGGAGAGAGTTTGCTGCACTGAAAGTAAAGGGGCTGAATAATTTTGCACGCCCAATTTTTCAGTTTTTGATTTGTTAAAAAAGTTTGAAATATCCAATAAATGTCGTTCCACTTCATGATTGTGTCCCACTTGTTGTTGATTCTTCACAAAAAAAATACAGTTTTATATCTTTATGTTTGAAGCCTGAAATGTGGCAAAAGGTCGCAAAGTTCAAGGGGGGCGAATACTTTCGCAAGGCACTGTAACTAGGCTACCTGCCACCTCTACACTCTAACCACTAGGCTACCTGCCACCTCTACACTCTAACCACTAGGCTACCTGCCTCCTCTACACTCTAACCACTAGACTACCTGCCGCCTCTACACTCTAACCACTAGACTACCTGCCGCCTCTACACTCTAACCACTAGGCTACCTGCCTCCTCTATACTCTAACCACTAGGCTACCTGCCTCCTCTACACTCTAACCACTAGACTACCTTCCAACTCTACACTCTAACCACTAGGCTACCTGCCACCTCTACACTCTAACCACTAGGCTACCTGCCTCCTCTACACTCTAACCACTAGACTACCTGCCGCCTCTACACTCTAACCACTAGACTACCTGCCGCCTCTACACTCTAACCACTAGGCTACCTGCCTCCTCTACACTCTAACCACTAGGCTACCTGCCTCCTCTAAACTCTAACCACTAGACTACCTGCCTCCTCTAAACTCTAACCACTAGACTACCTGCCTCCTCTAAACTCTAACCACTAGGCTACCTACCTCTACACTCTAACCACTAGGCTACCTGCCTCCTCTACACTCTAACCACAAGGCTACCTGCCACCTCTACACTCTAACCACTAGGCTACCTGCCACCTCTACACTCTAACCACTAGGCTACCTGCCACCTCTACACTCTAACCACTAGGCTACCTGCCACCTCTACACTCTAACCACTAGGCTACCTGCCTCCTCTACACTCTAACCACTAGACTACCTGCCGCCTCTACACTCTAACCACTAGACTACCTGCCGCCTCTACACTCTAACCACTAGGCTACCTGCCTCCTCTATACTCTAACCACTAGGCTACCTGCCTCCTCTACACTCTAACCACTAGACTACCTTCCAACTCTACACTCTAACCACTAGGCTACCTGCCACCTCTACACTCTAACCACTAGGCTACCTGCCTCCTCTACACTCTAACCACTAGACTACCTGCCGCCTCTACACTCTAACCACTAGACTACCTGCCGCCTCTACACTCTAACCACTAGGCTACCTGCCTCCTCTACACTCTAACCACTAGGCTACCTGCCTCCTCTAAACTCTAACCACTAGACTACCTGCCTCCTCTAAACTCTAACCACTAGACTACCTGCCTCCTCTAAACTCTAACCACTAGGCTACCTACCTCTACACTCTAACCACTAGGCTACCTGCCTCCTCTACACTCTAACCACAAGGCTACCTGCCACCTCTACACTCTAACCACTAGGCTACCTGCCACCTCTACACTCTAACCACTAGGCTACCTGCCACCTCTACACTCTAACCACAAGGCTACCTGCCACCTCTACACTCTAACCACTAGGCTACCTGCCTCCTCTACACTCTAACCACTAGACTACCTGCCGCCTCTACACTCTAACCACTAGACTACCTGCCGCCTCTACACTCTAACCACTAGGCTACCTGCCTCCTCTATACTCTAACCACTAGGCTACCTGCCTCCTCTACACTCTAACCACTAGACTACCTTCCAACTCTACACTCTAACCACTAGGCTACCTGCCACCTCTACACTCTAACCACTAGGCTACCTGCCTCCTCTACACTCTAACCACTAGACTACCTGCCGCCTCTACACTCTAACCACTAGACTACCTGCCGCCTCTACACTCTAACCACTAGGCTACCTGCCTCCTCTACACTCTAACCACTAGGCTACCTGCCTCCTCTAAACTCTAACCACTAGACTACCTGCCTCCTCTAAACTCTAACCACTAGACTACCTGCCTCCTCTAAACTCTAACCACTAGGCTACCTACCTCTACACTCTAACCACTAGGCTACCTGCCTCCTCTACACTCTAACCACAAGGCTACCTGCCACCTCTACACTCTAACCACTAGGCTACCTGCCACCTCTACACTCTAACCACTAGGCTACCTGCCACCTCTACACTCTAACCACTAGGCTACCTGCCACCTCTACACTCTAACCACTAGACTACCTGCCACCTCTACACTCTAACCACTAGGCTACCTGCCACCTCTACACTCTAACCACAAGGCTACCTGCCACCTCTACACTCTAACCACTAGACTACCTGCCACCTCTACACTCTAACCACTAGGCTACCTGCCACCTCTACACTCTAACCACTAGGCTACCTGCCACCTCTACACTCTAACCACTAGGCTACCTGCCTCCTCTACACTCTAACCACTAGACTACCTGCCACCTCTACACTCTAACCACTAGGCTACCTGCCACCTCTACACTCTAACCACTAGGCTACCTGCCACCTCTACACTCTAACCACTAGGCTACCTGCCACCTCTACACTCTAACCACTAGGCTACCTGCCTCCTCTACACTCTAACCACTAGACTACCTGCCACCTCTACACTCTAACCACTAGGCTACCTGCCACCTCTAAAAAGAAGATAGCAAGACGATCTATTATTTTGTGCGTAACACCATAAAACGTTTTGCAAAAGAAAAAAAAAAACGAAATAAGCCTTTCTTATTGGACAAATTCAGGTTAGTCCCTCCTCCATGTTGGCCCACTTGATTTCTAATGAATACGGCCCAGTTTAGAAGTAATGCAGGCAGTGATGTAACACACTAGAGGCAGTGTCAAGTTACGGCATATTTGTATTTATTATGGATCCCATTACTACTCGCCTATTTGAGCCAGTAAAGAGGGTTTAACTATTGTCAGGTAGCGGAATGACTTTAGCTTCCCTCTTGGCCTGAGGGCCACACACTTTCTAGTAGGATGAAACTGAAGATATGACAAATAGGACTGGCAATATCGTCCGCTATTATCCTCAGTAATTCTCCATCCCAGTTGTCAGACCCTGGTGGCTTGTCGTTGTTGACAGACGACAATAATTATCTCACCTCTTCCACTTCTTCACTTTACCGGAATTCAAAATGACAATCCATGCCTTTTTCATAATTTGATCAGTTATACTTGGATGTGGTGTCAGCGTTTGTTGCTATGCCAACGTGTGCTAATCTTGTCAATTAAAAATAAATAATGAAAGCAGTTGGTAATATCAGTGGATAAAAGCTTCTTTATTTACTCTCTTTACATCATTTAACTTTGATTCATAGTGTAGTTCCTTATTTTTTTATTCCGTTTAGTCACATGATTTCTCAATTTGCAGTACGTCTGCCGATCGGTTGCAGTACGTCTGCCGATCGGTTGCAGTACGTCTGCCGATCGGTTGCAGTACGTCTGCCGATCGGTTGCAGTACGTCTGCCGATCGGTTGCAGTACGTCTGCCGATCGGTTGCAGTACGTCTGCCGATCGGTTGCAGTACGTCTGCCGATCGGTTGCAGTACGTCTGCCGATCGGTTGCAGTACGTCTGCCGATCGGTTGTACAGCATACAGATTAGATACCAGCAGACTGTTGCTCCCACGGTTTTTACTGAGTGCAGCAACGTTCAGACCCTGACCGTTGTGTCTATAAAACGATGAGAGCATTCAGCACAGAGTAGTATCCATCTTTCTTTCAAGAGAGGATATTCAGTCGAACACAGCTAGTCTATTAGACTATCTGGCCTCTGATCACAGATTACCATTGAAATACTTGGCAATAGAATAGTATCTAGCCTCTGATCACAGATTACCATTGAAATACTTGATAACAGAATAGTATCTGGCCTCTGATCACAGATTACCATTGAAATACTTGGCAATAGAATAGTATCTAGCCTCTGATCACAGATTACCATTGAAATACTTGGCAATAGAATAGTATCTAGCCTCTGATCACAGATTACCAGTCGGTGGAAATACTTGACAATAGAAAATAAAAACAAATGTTCCCTGTTTCTTCTTACCGTTCTTGTGGTGAATGAGGTCATCAACGAGGGGCGTGGCAACATCCTGAAACAATTCCATCTGTGACGTCTTGATGCCGAACACCTTCTCGGAGGAGTCTGTCAAAGCAAAGGGCTTGTTAGAGATGTGTTTATTATTATTATTCCGTTTGATCCAGCAACTTGTTTAGCTTCATTGACAAACGTGGAAGAAAAAAAAAAACATGTTTCCTCACATTCACACGTAAAGCAGTTTCACCAATATCTTCCTTTTGTGATTTCGAAAATTTTATCTCTCGCAGGAGCAGAGGGCTTTCACACATACATGTCACACAGAGGTTTCACAGACACATACCTCGTTAAACTCCCTCATTCCTGTTGGCTTTGAGTCCGTCCGGAGCGTGTAGCTGATCACCGCAATACCGTAATTCCTCATCCTCCGCTCCCAGGGGGCTTCACACGGCACTACACCTGGACAATAGCAACGCAATTAAAACATGAAATATAGTTCCAATGTGATGAGCCGCGGTCAGTGAGGTGTCCTACAGGAGAGGCCTGACAGGTCTCCAACCCCTCCGTCACCAGAAATACAGAACGACATATTTTGACCTTGTCAGCTCTGGGATTTGATCCGGCAACCTTTCGAGTTATTAGTCCAACGCTCGAGCGTTAACCCACTCTTCCCCGGTAGGCCGTCATTGTAAATAAGAATGTGTTATTTTATTTAACTTGCCTAGTTAAATAAAAGTGACCAGTGTTGAATAACTATGTACATAGGGCAGGGTGGAGTACAGGGTGGTAGGCGGCTAGTAGCAGAAACTAAGGATTTACGTTTGCGATATTAGCTAAATAAATCGGTTACTAGTATTTGCAAATATTCACGTAAATTGACATCGTTTGATTTTCTCAAGTCAGTCTCCTTGTTGACTTCTCCATTAGTTTCAAACTCGCCCCGTTCAGCCGCCTCGCGGACAAACTTAACCAATCAGCGTAGACTGAACCACCGGAAGTTCCACCCTACTATTTCCGGTGTGCAAAACTTTCGGAATCTATTTCCAACATGCCACCTGCTGGCAAGAAGATGTAACACAGAGACGTTACAAAACACTGGACTTTCACTTTACATAAAGCGCTTCTCACGTGTAGTGTGTGTGTGCATGAAAAATAACAATTCAAGGAAGATAAAGGAACGCTACCGTATTACTCTGGTAATGTATTTTCCTGCCATTTTGAAGAACATGCATTATTACACAGCCAGGCTGGATGTCCGGCCGTAGCTTTAGTCGTTTATTGTTGTTCAACCATTAAATCAAATATAAAGTTTATTGGTCGTGTTACGTGTACACAGTTTGGCAGATGGTAAACCGGGTGCAGCGAAATTCTTACGTTACTAGCTCCTAACAATGCAGTAAAAATGTCAATTAGGTACACGAATAATCAATAAAAACAACTAATAATGATGCATTTACACGAGATATACTAGGATGTATATATATATATTTTTTTACCTTTATTTAACTCGGCAAGTCAGTTAATAAGAACAAATTCTTATTTTCAATGAAGGCCTAGGAACAGTGGGTTAAACTGCCTGTTCAGGGGCAGAACGACAGATTTGTACCCTGTCAGCTCAGGGATTTGAACTTGCAACCTTCACTCTAACCACTAGGCTGCCCTGCCGCCCCAAGAATAATATGTACAGTAGTAGATACATTAGAGTGAGCTAAGAATCCAGTATATAAATACACAGTACAACACCCCCGTAGCAAAATGGATAGAATTGCAGGAAATTAGGGACAGATCGAAATTTACCGGGAGGTTTGGGAGTGTTTTTTTTAGGGGGCAGGTAGTGAGTTCCCCCCCCCCCCCCCCCCCCAATGGCATGACTTATTTTTGATATGACCCTAATAAAGTTCAGAGACGTTTTTGAAGGTTTGGTGCGGCTATTGATTAAGCCTTAGCTACTACAGACCTGTCATAGGAAGGCAGTGCCCCCAACTGACTCCGACAGCTGAACTTGATTTACATATGAATATCCTACAGTAGACACCTAAAGCCTATATACCTTTGCATGCAATGCCCTGATACTTTTAGTGTTCAAATCTCTGACAGCTGAACCATGATGTGGACCATTAAAGGTTCTAAAGTTTTGCATATGCAAATGAGTGTGACGTCACAACTAGTTTAGTTAGCGGTGCGCGCTAAATAGCGTTTCAATCGGTGACGTCACTCGCTCTGAGACCTTGAAGTAGTAGTGGTTCCCCTTGTGCTCTGCAAGGGCCGCGGCTTTTGTGGAGCGATGGGTAACGATGCTTCGTGGGTGACTTTTGTTGATGTGTGCAGAGGGTCCCTGGTTCGAGCCCGGGTATGGGCGAGGGGACGGTCTAAAGTTATACTGTTACACAAGGAATGGTGTTTTTCTAATTTTGTTAAAGGCCGCTTTTAAGGACATGTAAATGTGGCTCGTTTGGCCAACATCCCTAGCTTATTGAAGGTGTTGGCTGCCCCAGGTTGGATCGAGATGACGTCCATTACATTTCTCCAATGTCCAGTAAATTAACATCTTCCCTGTCATGTTGTCCGGCGCCAAATTCTCCTAAAGGAAACTCTGAAATGGCATATAGTTTTTTTTTTAATGAAGAATTTATTAAAATTCACATGAAAATCTGTCGCAAATTGAATGGAAACCTAACTATCGACTCCCGAAAGCAATGTCTCATCAGGGTTCACCAGCAGCCCCAAACATCTAGTCTAGTGTTAGAATGATTATGTCTCATCAGGGTTCACCAGCAGCCCCAAACATCTAGTCTAGTGTTAGAATGATTATGTCTCATCAGGGTTCACCAGCAGCCCCAAACATCTAGTCTAGTGTTAGAATGATTATGTCTCATCAGGGTTCACCAGCAGCCCCAAACATCTAGTCTAGTGTTAGAATGATTATGTCTCATCAGGGTTCACCAGCAGCACCAAACATCTAGTCTAGTGTCTGATTGTGCTGCACATCATGGTTCCCCGGCATCCCCAAACATCTAGTCTAGTGTCTGATTGTGCTGCACATCAGGGTTCACCAGCAGCCCCAAACATCTAGTCTAGTGTTACTATGATTATGTCTCATCAGGGTTCCCCGGCATCCCCAAGCATCTAGTCTAGTGTCTGATTGTGCTGCACATCAGGGTTCACCAGCAGCCCCAAACATCTAGTGTAGTGTTACTATGATTATGTCTCATCAGGGTTCCCCGGCATCCCCAAACATCTAGTCTAGTGTCTGATTGTGCTGCACATCAGGGTTCACCAGCAGCCCCAAACATCTAGTCTAGTGTTACTATGATTATGTCTCATCAGGGTTCCCCGGCATCCCCAAGCATCTAGTCTAGAATCTGATTGTGCTGCACATCAGGGTTCACCAGCAGCCCCAAACATCTAGTCTAGTGTTACTATGATTATGTCTCATCAGGGTTCACCAGCAGCCCCAAACATCTAAAGAATAAGCTACCAGCCAGCAGTCTAAGCCACTGCATCTCAGTGCTAGAGGCGTCATTACAGACACCCTGGTTCGAATCCAGGCTGTATCACAACCGGCCAAGAGTCCCATTGGCCCAGCATCATCCGGGTTTGGCCGGTGTAGGCCGTCATTGTAAATAAGAACTTGTTCTTAACTGACTTGCCTAGTTAAATAAAGGTTAAATAAATATAGAGAAGCTGTACAGCAGAACCTTGACTAGAATACAGTATAAACATATGTAGTGGACAGTAGTAGTTAAATAGGACAGGCCTTGACTAGAATACAGTATATACATATGTAGTGGACAGTAGTAGTTAAATAGGACAGGCCTTGACTAGAATACAGTATATACATATGTAGTGGACAGTAGTAGTTAAATAGGACAGGCCTTGACTAGAATACAGTATAAACATATGTAGTGGACAGTAGTAGTTAAATAGGACAGGCCTTGACTAGAATACAGTACATACATATGTAGTGGACAGTAGTAGTTAAATAGGACAGGCCTTGACTAGAATACAGTATATACATATGTAGTGGACAGTAGTAGTTAAATAGGACAGGCCTTGACTAGAATACAGTATATACATATGTAGTGGACAGTAGTAGTTAAATAGGACAGGCCTTGACTAGAATACAGTACATACATATGTAGTGGACAGTAGTAGTTAAATAGGACAGGCCTTGACTAGAATACAGTATATACATATGTAGTGGACAGTAGTAGTTAAATAGGACAGGCCTTGACTAGAATACAGTATATACATATGTAGTGGACAGTAGTAGTTAAATAGGACAGGCCTTGACTAGAATACAGTATATACATATGTAGTGGACAGTAGTAGTTAAATAGGACAGGCCTTGACTAGAATACAGTATATACATATGTAGTGGACAGTAGTAGTTAAATAGGACAGGCCTTGACTAGAATACAGTATATACATATGTAGTGGACAGTAGTAGTTAAATAGGACAGGCCTTGACTAGAATACAGTACATACATATGTAGTGGACAGTAGTAGTTAAATAGGACAGGCCTTGACTAGAATACAGTATATACATATGTAGTGGACAGTAGTAGTTAAATAGGACAGGCCTTGACTAGAATACAGTATATACATATGTAGTGGACAGTAGTAGTTAAATAGGACAGGCCTTGACTAGAATACAGTATATACATATGTAGTGGACAGTAGTAGTTAAATAGGACAGGCCTTGACTAGAATACAGTATATACATATGTAGTGGACAGTAGTAGTTAAATAGGACAGGCCTTGACTAGAATACAGTATATACATATGTAGTGGACAGTAGTAGTTAAATAGGACAGGCCTTGACTAGAATACAGTACATACATATGTAGTGGACAGTAGTAGTTAAATAGGACAGGCCTTGACTAGAATACAGTACATACATATGTAGTGGACAGTAGTAGTTAAATAGGACAGGCCTTGACTAGAATACAGTACATACATATGTAGTGGACAGTAGTAGTTAAATAGGACAGGCCTTGACTAGAATACAGTATATACATATGTAGTGGACAGTAGTAGTTAAATAGGACAGGCCTTGACTAGAATACAGTATATACATATGTAGTGGACAGTAGTAGTTAAATAGGACAGGCCTTGACTAGAATACAGTATATACATATGTAGTGGACAGTAGTAGTTAAATAGGACAGGCCTTGACTAGAATACAGTATATACATATGTAGTGGACAGTAGTAGTTAAATAGGACAGGCCTTGACTAGAATACAGTATATACATATGTAGTGGACAGTAGTAGTTAAATAGGACAGGCCTTGACTAGAATACAGTACATACATATGTAGTGGACAGTAGTAGTTAAATAGGACAGGCCTTGACTAGAATACAGTATATACATATGTAGTGGACAGTAGTAGTTAAACAGGACAGGCCTTGACTAGAATACAGTATATACATATGTAGTGGACAGTAGTAGTTAAATAGGACAGGCCTTGACTAGAATACAGTATATACATATGTAGTGGACAGTAGTAGTTAAATAGGACAGGCCTTGACTAGAATACAGTACATACATATGTAGTGGACAGTAGTAGTTAAATAGGACAGGCCTTGACTAGAATACAGTACATACATATGTAGTGGACAGTAGTAGTTAAATAGGACAGGCCTTGACTAGAATACAGTATATACATATGTAGTGGACAGTAGTAGTTAAATAGGACAGGCCTTGACTAGAATACAGTACATACATATGTAGTGGACAGTAGTAGTTAAATAGGACAGGCCTTGACTAGAATACAGTACATACATATGTAGTGGACAGTAGTAGTTAAATAGGACAGGCCTTGACTAGAATACAGTATATACATATGTAGTGGACAGTAGTAGTTAAATAGGACAGGCCTTGACTAGAATACAGTACATACATATGTAGTGGACAGTAGTAGTTAAATAGGACAGGCCTTGACTAGAATACAGTATATACATATGTAGTGGACAGTAGTAGTTAAATAGGACAGGCCTTGACTAGAATACAGTACATACATATGTAGTGGACAGTAGTAGTTAAATAGGACAGGCCTTGACTAGAATACAGTATATACATATGTAGTGGACAGTAGTAGTTAAATAGGACAGGCCTTGACTAGAATACAGTACATACATATGTAGTGGACAGTAGTAGTTAAATAGGACAGGCCTTGACTAGAATACAGTATATACATATGTAGTGGACAGTAGTAGTTAAATAGGACAGGCCTTGACTAGAATACAGTATATACATATGTAGTGGACAGTAGTAGTTAAACAGGACAGGCCTTGACTAGAATACAGTAGATACATATGTAGTGGACAGTAGTAGTTAAATAGGACAGGCCTTGACTAGAATACAGTATATACATATGTAGTGGACAGTAGTAGTTAAATAGGACAGGCCTTGACTAGAATACAGTATATACATATGTAGTGGACAGTAGTAGTTAAATAGGACAGACCTTGACTAGAATACAGTATATACATATGTAGTGGACAGTAGTAGTTAAATAGGACAGGCCTTGACTAGAATACAGTATATACATATGTAGTGGACAGTAGTAGTTAAATAGGACAGGCCTTGACTAGAATACAGTACATACATATGTAGTGGACAGTAGTAGTTAAATAGGACAGGCCTTGACTAGAATACAGTATATACATATGTAGTGGACAGTAGTAGTTAAATAGGACAGGCCTTGACTAGAATACAGTACATACATATGTAGTGGACAGTAGTAGTTAAATAGGACAGGCCTTGACTAGAATACAGTATATACATATGTAGTGGACAGTAGTAGTTAAATAGGACAGGCCTTGACTAGAATACAGTATATACATATGTAGTGGACAGTAGTAGTTAAATAGGACAGGCCTTGACTAGAATACAGTATATACATATGTAGTGGACAGTAGTAGTTAAATAGGACAGGCCTTGACTAGAATACAGTATATACATATGTAGTGGACAGTAGTAGTTAAATAGGACAGGCCTTGACTAGAATACAGTATATACATATGTAGTGGACAGTAGTAGTTAAATAGGACAGGCCTTGACTAGAATACAGTATATACATATGTAGTGGACAGTAGTAGTTAAATAGGACAGGCCTTGACTAGAATACAGTACATACATATGTAGTGGACAGTAGTAGTTAAATAGGACAGGCCTTGACTAGAATACAGTATATACATATGTAGTGGACAGTAGTAGTTAAATAGGACAGGCCTTGACTAGAATACAGTATATACATATGTAGTGGACAGTAGTAGTTAAATAGGACAGGCCTTGACTAGAATACAGTATATACATATGTAGTGGACAGTAGTAGTTAAATAGGACAGGCCTTGACTAGAATACAGTATATACATATGTAGTGGACAGTAGTAGTTAAATAGGACAGGCCTTGACTAGAATACAGTATATACATATGTAGTGGACAGTAGTAGTTAAATAGGACAGGCCTTGACTAGAATACAGTACATACATATGTAGTGGACAGTAGTAGTTAAATAGGACAGGCCTTGACTAGAATACAGTACATACATATGTAGTGGACAGTAGTAGTTAAATAGGACAGGCCTTGACTAGAATACAGTATATACATATGTAGTGGACAGTAGTAGTTAAATAGGACAGGCCTTGACTAGAATACAGTATATACATATGTAGTGGACAGTAGTAGTTAAATAGGACAGGCCTTGACTAGAATACAGTATATACATATGTAGTGGACAGTAGTAGTTAAATAGGACAGGCCTTGACTAGAATACAGTACATACATATGTAGTGGACAGTAGTAGTTAAATAGGACAGGCCTTGACTAGAATACAGTATATACATATGTAGTGGACAGTAGTAGTTAAATAGGACAGGCCTTGACTAGAATACAGTATATACATATGTAGTGGACAGTAGTAGTTAAATAGGACAGGCCTTGACTAGAATACAGTATATACATATGTAGTGGACAGTAGTAGTTAAATAGGACAGGCCTTGACTAGAATACAGTATATACATATGTAGTGGACAGTAGTAGTTAAATAGGACAGGCCTTGTCTAGAATACAGTATATACATATGTAGTGGACAGTAGTAGTTAAATAGGACAGGCCTTGACTAGAATACAGTATATACATATGTAGTGGACAGTAGTAGTTAAATAGGACAGGCCTTGACTAGAATACAGTACATACATATGTAGTGGACAGTAGTAGTTAAATAGGACAGGCCTTGACTAGAATACAGTATATACATATGTAGTGGACAGTAGTAGTTAAACAGGACAGGCCTTGACTAGAATACAGTATATACATATGTAGTGGACAGTAGTAGTTAAATAGGACAGGCCTTGACTAGAATACAGTATATACATATGTAGTGGACAGTAGTAGTTAAATAGGACAGGCCTTGACTAGAATACAGTACATACATATGTAGTGGACAGTAGTAGTTAAATAGGACAGGCCTTGACTAGAATACAGTACATACATATGTAGTGGACAGTAGTAGTTAAATAGGACAGGCCTTGACTAGAATACAGTATATACATATGTAGTGGACAGTAGTAGTTAAATAGGACAGGCCTTGACTAGAATACAGTACATACATATGTAGTGGACAGTAGTAGTTAAATAGGACAGGCCTTGACTAGAATACAGTACATACATATGTAGTGGACAGTAGTAGTTAAATAGGACAGGCCTTGACTAGAATACAGTATATACATATGTAGTGGACAGTAGTAGTTAAATAGGACAGGCCTTGACTAGAATACAGTACATACATATGTAGTGGACAGTAGTAGTTAAATAGGACAGGCCTTGACTAGAATACAGTACATACATATGTAGTGGACAGTAGTAGTTAAATAGGACAGGCCTTGACTAGAATACAGTATATACATATGTAGTGGACAGTAGTAGTTAAATAGGACAGGCCTTGACTAGAATACAGTATATACATATGTAGTGGACAGTAGTAGTTAAATAGGACAGGCCTTGACTAGAATACAGTATATACATATGTAGTGGACAGTAGTAGTTAAATAGGACAGGCCTTGACTAGAATACAGTATATACATATGTAGTGGACAGTAGTAGTTAAATAGGACAGGCCTTGACTAGAATACAGTATATACATATGTAGTGGACAGTAGTAGTTAAATAGGACAGGCCTTGACTAGAATACAGTATATACATATGTAGTGGACAGTAGTAGTTAAATAGGACAGGCCTTGACTAGAATACAGTATATACATATGTAGTGGACAGTAGTAGTTAAATAGGACAGGCCTTGACTAGAATACAGTATATACATATGTAGTGGACAGTAGTAGTTAAATAGGACAGGCCTTGACTAGAATACAGTATATACATATGTAGTGGACAGTAGTAGTTAAATAGGACAGGCCTTGACTAGAATACAGTATATACATATGTAGTGGACAGTAGTAGTTAAATAGGACAGGCCTTGACTAGAATACAGTATATACATATGTAGTGGACAGTAGTAGTTAAATAGGACAGGCCTTGACTAGAATACAGTATATACATATGTAGTGGACAGTAGTAGTTAAATAGGACAGGCCTTGACTAGAATACAGTATATACATATGTAGTGGACAGTAGTAGTTAAATAGGACAGGCCTTGACTAGAATACAGTATATACATATGTAGTGGACAGTAGTAGTTAAATAGGACAGGCCTTGACTAGAATACAGTATATACATATGAAGTAGGTAAAACAGTATGTAAACATTATTAAAGTGACCAGTGTTCAATGACTCTGTAGAAAGGGCAGTGGTCTCTAAGGTGCAGGGTTGAGTACCAGGTGAAGGTCAGTACCAGGTGAAGATCGGTACAGGGTTAAAGTCAGTACCGGGTGAAGGTCAGTACCAGGTGAAGGTCAGTGCAGGGTGAAGGTCGGTACAGGGTGAAGGTCAGTGCAGAGTGAAGGTCAGTACCGGGTGAAGATCAGTACCGGGTGAAGGTCAGTACCGGGTGAAGGTCAGTACCGGGTGAAGGTCAGTGAAGGGTGAAGGTCGGTGCAGGGTGAAGGTCGGTACATGGTGAAGGCCAGTGCAGGGTGAAGGTCAGTACCAGGTGAAGGTCAGTGCAGGGTGAAGGTCGGTACAGGGTGAAGGTCAGTACCAGGTGAAGGTCAGTGCAGGGTGAAGATCGGTACAGGGTGAAGGTCAGTGCAGGGTGAAGGTCGGTACCGGGTGACGGTATCTATTCTAGCCAGCTAGAATACATACTGTGTATCTAGTCACATACTGTGTATCTAGTCACATACTGTGTATCTAGTCACATACTGTGTATCTAGTCACATACTGTGTATCTAGTCACATACTGTGTATCTAGTCACATACTGTGTATCTAGTCACATACTGTGTATCTAGTCACATACTGTGTATCTAGTCACATACTGTGTATCTAGTCACATACTGTGTATCTAGTCACATACTGTGTATCTAGTCACATACTGTGTATCCAGTCACATACTGTGTATCCAGTCACATACTGTGTATCTAGTCACATACTGTGTATCTAGTCACATACTGTGTATCTAGTCACATACTGTGTATCTAGTCACATACTGTGTATCTAGTCACATACTGTGTATCTAGTCACATACTGTGTATCTAGTCACATACTGTGTATCTAGTCACATACTGTGTATCTAGTCACATACTGTGTATCTAGTCACATACTGTGTATCCTGTCACATACTGTGTATCCTGTCACATACTGTGTATCCTGTCACATACTGTGTATCTAGTCACATACTGTGTATCTAGTCACATACTGTGTATCTAGTCACATACTGTGTATCTAGTCACATACTGTGTATCTAGTCACATACTGTGTATCTAGTCACATACTGTGTATCTAGTCACATACTGTGTATCTAGTCACATACTGTGTATCTAGTCACATACTGTGTATCTAGTCACATACTGTGTATCTAGTCACATACTGTGTATCTAGTCACATACTGTGTATCTAGTCACATACTGTGTATCCTGTCACATACTGTGTATCTAGTCACATACTGTGTATCTAGTCACATACTGTGTATCTAGTCACATACTGTGTATCTAGTCACATACTGTGTATCTAGTCACATACTGTGTATCTAGTCACATACTGTGTATCTAGTCACATACTGTGTATCTAGTCACATACTGTTTTCTTTTTCTTTGATCCGTTGATCCCAATTTTAAAACTTTTTTTTTACACACACACTCAGAAATGGCACGGGCAAAGAAGGGTCCTTCAGAAGCATCTGAATCGAAGCAGAAGTCGAGGAGGCAGAATGGAGAAACGTCTGGGGCTGCAGGACAAACCATCTCCATGAAGCTTCGGCAGAAGATGGACGGGAAGAACACACTGAAAACAGGTCTGCTAGTAACACCAATAGAAACGCCAATCTTCGTTATAGAAGCTTTTGATTGGCTGTACTGTCCTCTATTTCATTTCCCCCGCTCCAGAAATGTTACTGTATTTATCTTGTCACGGAGAGAAGTGACTCTTTCCATTCTTTGATGCTATTGACTGTACCGGTCTTGTATTTCAGGGCCTGTTTTCCCAACCACCATGATCAGATCTTCAGTTGGGAAGAGAAGTGGACCAGGAAGCATCCTGCACTACATTTACCAGAGTACACTGGGGCAGAGCTTTCATTCTCAGATGAGACAGGTACACTACATTTACCAGAGTACACTGGGGCAGAGCTTTCATTCTCAGATGAGACAGGTACACTACATTTACCAGAGTACACTGGGGCAGAGCTTTCATTCTCAGATGAGACAGGTACACTACATTTACCAGAGTACACTGGGGCAGAGCTTTCATTCTCAGATGAGACCGGTACACTACTACAGTCAGACTAGTGTGTCTTGATAGCTGGTAGGGTGACTAGGGAACAGTAGTGTCTGTAGGGTGACTAGGGAACAGTAGTGTCTGTAGGGTGACTAGGGAACAGTAGTGTCTGTAGGGTGACTAGGGAACAGTAGTGTCTGTAGGGTGACTAGGGAACAGTAGTGTCTGTAGGGTGACTAGGGAACAGTAGTGTCTGTAGGGTGACTAGGGAACAGTAGTGTCTGTAGGGTGACTAGGGAACAGTAGTGTCTGTAGGGTGACTAGGGAACAGTAGTGTCTGTAGGGTGACTAGGGAACAGTAGTGTCTGTAGGGTGACTAGGGAACAGTAGTGTCTGTAGGGTGACTAGGGAACAGTAGTGTCTGTAGGGTGACTAGGGAACAGTAGTGTCTGTAGGGTGACTAGGGAACAGTAGTGTCTGTAGGGTGACTAGGGAACAGTAGTGTCTGTAGGGTGACTAGGGAACAGTAGTGTCTGTAGGGTGACTAGGGAACAGTAGTGTCTGTAAGGTGACTAGGGAACAGTAGTGTCTGTAGGGTGACTAGGGAACAGTAGTGTCTGTAGGGTGACTAGGGAACAGTAGTGTCTGTAGGGTGACTAGGGAACAGCAGTGTCTGTAGGGTGACTAGGGAACAGCAGTGTCTGTAGGGTGACTAGGGAACAGCAGTGTCTGTAGGGTGACTAGGGAACAGCAGTGTCTGTAGGGTGACTAGGGAACAGCAGTGTCTGTAGGGTGACTAGGGAACAGCAGTGTCTGTAGGGTGACTAGGGAACAGTAGTGTCTGTAGGGTGACTAGGGAACAGTAGTGTCTGTAGGGTGACTAGGGAACAGTAGTGTCTGTAGGGTGACTAGGGAACAGCAGTGTCTGTAGGGTGACTAGGGAACAGCAGTGTCTGTAGGGTGACTAGGGAACAGCAGTGTCTGTAGGGTGACTAGGGAACAGCAGTGTCTGTAGGGTGACTAGGGAACAGCAGTGTCTGCAGGGTGACTAGGGAACAGCAGTGTCTGTAGGGTGACTAGGGAACAGCAGTGTCTGTAGGGTGACTAGGGAACAGCAGTGTCTGTAGGGTGACTAGGGAACAGCAGTGTCTGTAGGGTGACTAGGGAACAGCAGTGTCTGTAGGGTGACTAGGGAACAGCAGTGTCTGTAGGGTGACTAGGGAACAGCAGTGTCTGTAGGGTGACTAGGGAACAGCAGTGTCTGTAGGGTGACTAGGGAAAAGCAGTGTCTGTAGGGTGACTAGGGAACAGCAGTGTCTGTAGGGTGACTAGGGAACAGCAGTGTCTGTAGGGTGACTAGGGAACAGCAGTGTCTGTAGGGTGACTAGGGAACAGCAGTGTCTGTAGGGTGACTAGGGAACAGCAGTGTCTGTAGGGTGACTAGGGAACAGCAGTGTCTGTAGGGTGACTAGGGAACAGCAGTGTCTGTAGGGTGACTAGGGAACAGCAGTGTCTGTAGGGTGACTAGGGAACAGCAGTGTCTGTAGGGTGACTAGGGAACAGCAGTGTCTGTAGGGTGACTAGGGAACAGCAGTGTCTGTAGGGTGACTAGGGAACAGCAGTGTCTGTAGGGTGACTAGGGAACAGCAGTGTCTGTAGGGTGACTAGGGAACAGCAGTGTCTGTAGGGTGACTAGGGAACAGCAGTGTCTGTAGGGTGACTAGGGAACAGTAGTGTCTGTAGGGTGACTAGGGAACAGTAGTGTCTGTACACTCTAACCACTAGGCTACCTGCCACCTCTACACTCTAACCACTTGTCTACCTGCCTCCTCTACACTCTAACCACTAGACTACCTGCCTCCTCTACACTCTAACCACTAGGCTGCCTGCCTCCTCCACACTCTAACCACTAGGCTACCTGCCACCCCTACACTCTAACCACTAGGCTACCTGCCACCTCTACACTCTAACCACTAGGCTACCTGCCACCTCTACACTCTAACCACTAGGCTGCCTGCCTCCTCCACACTCTAACCACTAGGCTACCTGCCACCCCTACACTCTAACCACTAGGCTACCTGCCACCTCTACACTCTAACCACTAGGCTACCTGCCACCTCTACACTCTAACCACTAGGCTGCCTGCCTCCTCCACACTCTAACCACTAGTCTACCTGCCACCTCTACACTCTAACCACTAGACTACCTGCCTCCTCTACACTCTAACCACTAGTCTACCTGCCACCTCTACACTCTAACCACTAGGCTACCTGCCACCTCTACACTCTAACCACTAGACTACCTGCCTCTACACTCTAACCACTAGGCTACCTGCCACCTCTATACTCTAACCACTAGGCTACCTGCCACCTCTACACTCTAACCACTAGGCTACCTGCCTCCTCTATACTCTAACCACTAGGCTACCTGCCTCCTCTATACTCTAACCACTAGGCTACCTGCCTCCTCTATACTCTAACCACTAGGCTACCTGCCACCTCTATACTCTAACCACTAGGCTACCTGCCACCTCTACACTCTAACCACTAGGCTGCCTGCCTCCTCCACACTCTAACCACTAGTCTACCTGCCACCTCTACACTCTAACCACTAGACTACCTGCCTCCTCTACACTCTAACCACTAGTCTACCTGCCACCTCTACACTCTAACCACTAGGCTACCTGCCACCTCTACACTCTAACCACTAGACTACCTGCCTCTACACTCTAACCACTAGGCTACCTGCCACCTCTATACTCTAACCACTAGGCTACCTGCCACCTCTACACTCTAACCACTAGGCTACCTGCCTCCTCTATACTCTAACCACTAGGCTACCTGCCTCCTCTATACTCTAACCACTAGGCTACCTGCCTCCTCTACACTCTAACCACTAGACTACCTGCATCCTCTACACTCTAACCACTAGACTACCTGCCTCCTCTACACTCTAACCACTAGTCTACCTGCCACCTCTACACTCTAACCACTAGGCTACCTGCCACCTCTACACTCTAACCACTAGACTACCTGCCACCTCTACACTCTAACCACTAGGCTACCTGCCGCCTCTACACTCTAACCACTAGACTACCTGCCTCCTCTACACTCTAACCACTAAACTACCTGCCTCTACACTCTAACCACTAGGCTACCTGCCTCCTCTACACTCTAACCACTAGGCTACCTGCCTCCTCTACGCTCTAACCACTAGGCTACCTGCCTCCTCTACACTCTAACCACTAGGCTACCTGCCTCCTCTACACTCTAACCACTAGACTACCTGCATCCTCTACACTCTAACCACTAGACTACCTGCCTCCTCTACACTCTAACCACTAGTCTACCTGCCACCTCTACACTCTAACCACTAGGCTACCTGCCACCTCTACACTCTAACCACTAGACTACCTGCCACCTCTACACTCTAACCACTAGGCTACCTGCCGCCTCTACACTCTAACCACTAGACTACCTGCCTCCTCTACACTCTAACCACTAAACTACCTGCCTCTACACTCTAACCACTAGGCTACCTGCCTCCTCTACACTCTAACCACTAGGCTACCTGCCTCCTCTACGCTCTAACCACTAGGCTACCTGCCTCTACACTCCAACCACTAGGCTACCTGCATCCTCTATACTCTAACCACTAGACTACCTTGCCGGCCCCAATCATCATCAGTACACGATATCTTATTTCCCTCCCGCAGTGTCTCCAGGAGCCGTTTGTACGTTCCCTGTCCTCCTTTAAGCTCCACCGTACAGCCAGTCCGTTTGACCGGCGGGTCACCTGTCTGGAGTGGCACCCCTCGCACCCCTCCACGCTGGCGGTCGGCTCCAAGGGAGGAGACGTGGTCCTCTGGGACTACAACGTGCTCAACAAGACCAGCTTCATACAAGGGGTGAGAATGCCTGATACACATCTGGAAAGACCGGTTCCATCGCTACAACCCAGCGACGCCATTGGCCGATGGGTTACTAATGAGTGCATGCTTATTGGTTTTCTCGTTTGACAGTTGTGTACCTAGATGTTCAGGATGATACACACAAATAATACAATCATTTTTAAATCTGTTTAAACCGGAACACTGTAATCAATAGTTTTAAATCGGTCTGTGTTACTGATTAGGAACACTGTAATCAATAGTTTTAAATCGGTCTGTGTTACTGATTAGGAACACTGTAATCAATAGCTTAAATCGGTCTGTGTTACTGATTAGGAACACTGTAATCAATAGTTTTAAATCGGTCTGTGTTACTGATTAGGAACACTGTAATCAATAGCTTAAATCGGTCTGTGTTACTGATTAGGAACACTGTAATCAATAGCTTAAATCGGTCTGTGTTACTGATTAGGAACACTGTAATCAATAGCTTAAATCGTTCTGTGTTACTGATTAGGAACACTGTAATCAATAGTTTAAACCGGAACACTGTAATCAATAGTTTTAAATCGGTCTGTGTTACTGATTAGGAACACTGTAATCAATAGCTTAAATCGGTCTGTGTTACTGATTAGGAACACTGTAATCAATAGTTTAAACCGGAACACTGTAATCAATAGTTTTAAATCGGTCTGTGTTACTGTTTAGGAACACTGTAATCAATAGCTTAAATCGGTCTGTGTTACTGATTAGGAACACTGTAATCAATAGTTTAAACCGGAACACTGTAATCAATAGTTTTAAATCGGTCTGTGTTACTGATTAGGAACACTGTAATCAATAGCTTAAATCGGTCTGTGTTACTGATTAGGAACACTGTAATCAATAGTTTTAAAATCGGTCTGTGTTACTGATTAGGAACACTGTAATCAATAGTTTTAAATCGGTCTGTGTTACTGATTAGGAACACTGTAATCAATAGTTTTAAAATCGGTCTGTGTTACTGATTAGGAACACTGTAATCAATAGTTTTAAAATCGGTCTGTGTTACTGTTTAGGAACACTGTAATCAATAGTTTAAACCGGAACACTGTAATCAATAGTTTTAAATCGGTCTGTGTTACTGATTAGGAACACTGTAATCAATAGTTTTAAATCGGTCTGTGTTACTGATTAGGAACACTGTAATCAATAGCTTAAATCGGTCTGTGTTACTGATTAGGAACACTGTAATCAATAGTTTTAAAATCGGTCTGTGTTACTGATTAGGAACACTGTAATCAATAGTTTTAAATCGGTCTGTGTTACTGATTAGGAACACTGTAATCAATAGTTTTAAAATCGGTCTGTGTTACTGATTAGGAACACTGTAATCAATAGTTTTAAAATCGGTCTGTGTTACTGTTTAGGAACACTGTAATCAATAGTTTAAACCGGAACACTGTAATCAATAGTTTTAAATCGGTCTGTGTTACTGTTTAGGAACACTGTAATCGATCATATTTGCAATAACAGTTGACTTGGAAATCCATTTTTCCTTCAAGGGTCCCCCCACAGTATTGATAGTATGCTTAACATACGACACATACCGATTAGTATCGGGTCTACTTATCCGATTAGTATCGGGTCTACTTATCCGATTAGTATCGGGTCTACTTATCCGATTAGTATCGGGTCTACTTATCCGATTAGTATCGGGTCTACTTATCCGATTAGTATCGGGTCTACTTATCCGATTAGTATCGGGTCTACTTATCCGATTAGTATCGGGTCTACTTATCCGATAGTAATAAGTCGACTTATCCGATAGTATCGGGTCTACGTTGGCTGAGTCCCAAATGGCACCCCATTTCTCATTTAGTGCACTACTTTTGTCGGGGGCTCTGTCGTCCGGGGCTCTGGTCAAAAGTAGTGCACTAAATAGGGAATAGGATGTGATTTGGGACCAGTGTCTACTCCTGTGTTGTTTACGCAGGTTGGTCCTGGAGGCTCTATTACAGCTCTGAAGTTTAACCCGTACAACCCCACTCAGCTGTTCACCTCCTCTGTCAGGGGAACCACCGCGTTGCAGGATTTCAACGGGACCACTCTAAGGGTGTTTACCAACACAGAGTCATGGGAGTAAGAGACGGGACTTGTCCCAAATGGCACTCTATTTATTTAGTGCCCTACTTTATACCCTTATTCCCAATATAGTGCACTACTATAGACCAGAGCCCTATTCCCTATATAGTGCACTACTTTAGACCAGGGAATAGGAATATAGGGAATAGGGCTCTGGTCTAAAGTAGTGCACTATATAGGGAATAGGGCTCTGGTCTATAGTATTACCACTATATAGGGAATAGGGCTCTGGTCTATAGTATTACCACTATATAGGGAATAGGGCTCTGGTCTATAGTAGTACCACTATATAGGGAATAGGGCTCTGGTCTAAAGTAGTGCACTATATAGGGAATAGGGTGCCATAGGGCTCTGGTCTAAAGTAGTGCACTATATAGGGAATAGGGTGCCATTTGGGATGCAAACCAAGGCCCTTTTTCTCAACACCGTATCAACATATAACTAGTGTAGTTCGAAACAGACCACTGCCTTCCGATAGGCTCGCGTTTATCTGGACATAACTGTCATTGGCTAAGGTTGGATTTCACTAGGCACACCAACTGGTCGGACAACTGAAACAGGAAGGAACTACCGGAACAAACGCATTCGATTGGTCTGTTTTGTGTTCGTCAGAAAGGAGCCGGGGATTTTATTGGAGGGATGACGTTTAGCCTGACGGACCCGTCCAAGGTCTACCTGGCGTCTGGCGACGGTACGCTGACCGAGCAGAGCTTTCAGGGCGGTCCAGGAACGGTTCTGTCCAGAGTCCAGGACTGTGGACACGATCACCACAATGTCTGGTGAGGATGCAGGCCCTACTTAGATCCTTATTCCCTATTTAGTGCCCTACTTTAAACCCTTATTCCCTATTTAGTGCACTACTTTAGACCAGGGCCCTATTCCCTATATAGTACACTACTTTAGACCAGAACCGTATTCCCTATATAGTGCACTACTATAGACCAGAACCCTATTCCCTATATAGTACACTACTATAGACCAGAGCCCTATTCCCTATATAGTGGTACTACTATAGACCAGGGCCCTATTCCCTATATAGTGCACTACTTTAGACCAGAGCCCTATTCCCTATATAGTGGTACTACTATAGACCAGAGCCCTATTCCCTATATAGTGGTACTACTATAGACCAGAGCCCTATTCCCTATATAGTGGTACTACTATAGACCAGAGCCCTATTCCCTATATAGTGGTACTACTATAGACCAGAGCCCTATTCCCTATATAGTGCACTACTATAGACCAGAGCCCTATTCCCTATATAGTACACTACTATAGACCAGAGCCCTATTCCCTATATAGTACACTACTTTAGACCAGACCCCTATTCCCTACTTAGTGCCCTACTTTAAACCCTTATTCAATGGCCTACTTTCAACTAGATCCTTATTCCCTATTTAGTGTCCTACTTTAAACCCTTATTCCCTATTTAATGCCCTACTTTAAACTAGATCCTTATTCCCTACTTAGTGCTCTACTTTAAACCCTTATTCCCTATTTAGTGCCCTACTTTAGATCCTTATTCCCTATATAGGGAATAGGGCTCAGGTCTAAAGTAGTGCCCTATATAGGCAATAGGGCTCTGATTTAAAGTAGTGCCCTATATAGGGAATAGGGCTCTGGTCTAAAGTAGTGCCCTATATAGGGAATAGGGTTCTGGTCTAAAGTAGTGCACTAATTTAGACCAGGCCACTATTCCCTACATAGTGCACTACTATAGACCAGAGCCCTATTCCCTACATAGTGCACTACTATAGACCAGAGCCCTATTCCCTATATAGTGCACTACTTTAGACCTGAGCCCTATGGAACCCTATTATATATTATATTATTCTATTATATATAGGGAATAGGGCTCTGGTCTAAAGTAGTGCACTATATAGGGCACTACTTTAGACCAGAGCATATAGGGTGTAAAATACTGTAGGATTTTTGCTGTGTGATTGTCTGTGAAAACTTTAGGATATGTCTTTCTCAGGAAAGGGATGTAAATCAGATACAGTGGGGAGAACAAGTATTTGATTCACTGCCGATTTTGCAGGTTTTCCTACTTACAAAGCATGTAGAGGTCTGTAATTTTTATCTCACGAGATCTTGCATAGAGCCCCAGACCGAGGGTGATTGACCATCATCTTGAACTTCTTCCATTTTCTAATAATTGCACCAACAGTTGTTGCCTTCTCACCAAGCTGCTTGCCTATTGTCCTGTAGCCCATCCCAGCCTTGTGCAGGTCTACAATTATACCCTGATGTCCTTACATCCTCTCTGGTCTTGGCCATTGTGGAGAGGTTGGAGTCTGTTTGATTGAGTGTGTGGACAGGTGTCTTTTATACAGGTAACGAGTTCAAACAGGTGCAGTTAATACAGGTGATGAGTGGAGAACAGGAGGGCTTCTTAAAGAAAAACTAACAGGTCTGTGAGAGACGGAATTCTTACTGGTTGGTAGGTGATCAAATACTTATGTCATGCAATAAAATGCTAATTAATTACTTAAAAATCGTACAATGTGATTTTCTGGATTTTTGTTTTAGATTCCGTCTCTCACAGTTGAAGTGTACCTATGATAGAAATTACAGACCTCTACATGCTTTGTAAGTAGGAAAACCTGCAAAATCGGCAGTGTGTCAAATACTTGTTCTCCCCACTGTAGGTCTATGGTCAAAAGTATTTTTCTATGTAGGGGATAGGGTGCCATTTGGGATACAAGCTTAGCGCATTGACAAATGTCATCTTAAATTTTAAGGGAAAAAACACAACTAGTGCACTTCGTAGTGTCTGTCTGATGATAAAGGGGACGCAGGCTGGGTCTATCACATTCTGGTGATTATTATGATACAAAAGTTGAGTATTGGCTGAATGTATTTATGAGGATAATCACAGTATACTGCACTACAGTTTACATTATTATTTTTTGAATTTATAAAAAAATTAGTGATACATTTGATATTACTTGAAATTATATGGTGATTACATCTCTGTTCCAGTCTGTGGTACTGCTGTGTAGATGTGTCGTTGAGCAGACAGATGTTGGTGACCGGAGACAACATCGGACGAGTCTTATTGCTAGGCATGGATGGACACCAGGTACTGTATATTTCTACTGTAGTTTACACTGTAGCTAGAGTACTGTATATTTCTACTGTAGTTTACACTAGCTACAGTACTGTATAGTATATTTCTACTGTAGTTTACACTATAGCTACAGTACTGTATATTTCTACTGTAGTTTACACTATAGCTACAGTACTGTATAGTATATTTCTACTGTAGTTTACACTATAGCTACAGTACTGTATAGTATATTTCTACTGTAGTTTACACTATAGCTACAGTACTATATATTTCTACTGTAGTTTACACTATAGCTACAGTACTATATATTTCTACTGTAGTTTACACTATAGCTACAGTACTGTATATTTCTACTGTAGTTTACACTATAGCTACAGTACTGTATATTTCTACTGTAGTTTACACTATAGCTACAGTACTGTATAGTATATTTCTACTGTAGTTTACACTATAGCTACAGTACTGTATAGTATATTTCTACTGTAGTTTACACTATAGCTACAGTACTATATATTTCTACTGTAGTTTACACTATAGCTACAGTACTATATATTTCTACTGTAGTTTACACTATAGCTACAGTACTGTATATTTCTACTGTAGTTTACACTATAGCTACAGTACTGTATATTTCTACTGTAGTTTACACTATAGCTACAGTACTGTATATTTCTACTGTAGTTTACACTATAGCTACAGTACTGTATAGTATATTTCTACTGTAGTTTACACTATAGCTACAGTACTATATATTTCTACTGTAGTTTACACTATAGCTACAGTACTATATATTTCTACTGTAGTTTACACTATAGCTACAGTACTGTATATTTCTACTGTAGTTTACACTATAGCTACAGTACTGTATATTTCTACTGTAGTTTACACTATAGCTACAGTACTGTATAGTATATTTCTACTGTAGTTTACACTATAGCTACAGTACTGTATAGTATATTTCTACTGTAGTTTACACTATAGCTACAGTACTATATATTTCTACTGTAGTTTACACTATAGCTACAGTACTATATATTTCTACTGTAGTTTACACTATAGCTACAGTACTGTATATTTCTACTGTAGTTTACACTATAGCTACAGTACTGTATAGTATATTTCTACTGTAGTTTACACTATAGCCACAGTACTGTATAGTATATTTCTACTGTAGTTTACACTAGCTACAGTACTGTATATTTCTACTGTAGTTTACACTATAGCTACAGTACTGTATATTTCTACTGTAGTTTACACTATAGCTACAGTACTGTATATTTCTACTGTAGTTTACACTATAGCTACAGTACTGTGTATTTCTACTGTAGTTTACACTATAGCTACAGTACTGTATATTTCTACTGTAGTTTACACTATAGCTACAGTACTGTATATTTCTACTGTAGTTTACACTATAGCTACAGTACTGTATATTTCTACTGTAGTTTACACTATAGCTACAGTACTGTATAGTATATTTCTACTGTAGTTTACACTATAGCTACAGTACTGTATATTTCTACTGTAGTTCATGTTCTATATTTTGTTGTGAGAATAAGACAATTCTATTAATATTCTGCCTTGTAAAAATGCATGACTGCATCAGACACCGTTTTTGACCGTTCCAATGATTTCATTTCCTGACGTTGTTCTTGAAGATGCTGTTAAACTATCTGCACCCCCCCCCCCCCACCCCACCCCACCCCCCACACACACAGGTCTTCAACGGGAAGCTGCACAAAGCCAAAGTGACCCATGCTGAATTCAACCCTCGCTGCGATTGGTTAATGGCGACAGCGTCCGTTGACCACACGGTGAAGCTATGGGACCTGAGGAACATCAAGGACAAGAACACTTACCTCCACGAGATGGTTCATGACAAAGCTGTTAACTCAGGTACTATATAGAGTGCTATGGTAGCTCTCTCCTATCCTACATTCAGGAGTGTTTTCATCTTGACCACTGTGTTGTCGAGGTGGCAGGTAGCCTAGTGGTTAGAGTGTAGAGGAGGCAGGTAGTCTAGTGGTTAGAGTGTAGAGGTGGCAGGTAGCCTAGTGGTTAGAGTGTAGAGGAGGCAGGTAGCCTAGTGGTTAGAGTGTAGAGGTGGCAGGTAGCCTGGGTGGTTAGAGTGTAGAGGTGGCAGGTAGCCTAGTGGTTAGAGTGTAGAGGTGGCAGGTAGCCTAGTGGTTAGAGTGTAGAGGAGGCAGGTAGCCTAGTGGTTAGAGTGTAGAGGTGGCAGGTAGCCTAGTGGTTAGAGTGTAGAGGTGGCAGGTAGCCTAGTGGTTAGAGTGTAGAGGTGGCAGGTAGCCTAGTGGTTAGAGTGTAGAGGTGGCAGGTAGCCTAGTGGTTAGAGTGTAGAGGAGGTAGGTAGACTAGTGGTTAGAGCATTGGACTAGTAACCGAAAGGTTGCAAGATCGAATCCCTGAGCTGACAAGGTGAAAATCTGTCGTTCTGCCCCTGAACAAGGCAGTTAACCCACTGTTCCCCTGAACAAGGCAGTTAACCCACTGTTCCCCTGAACAAGGCAGTTAACCCACTGTTCCCCTGAACAGACAGTTAACCCCACTGTTCCCCTGAACAAGGCAGTTAACCCACTGTTCCCCTGAACAGACAGTTAACCCCACTGTTCCCCTGAACAAGGCAGTTAACCCACTGTTCCCCTGAACAAGGCAGTTAACCCACTGTTCCCCTGAACAAGGCAGTTAACCCACTGTTCCCCTGAACAAGGCAGTTAACCCACTGTTCCCCTGAACAAGGCAGTTAACCCCACTGTTCCCCTGAACAGACAGTTAACCCACTGTTCCCCTGAACAGACAGTTAACCCCACTGTTCCCCTGAACAAGGCAGTTAACCCACTGTTCCCCTGAACAGACAGTTAACCCACTGTTCCCCTGAACAAGGCAGTTAACCCACTGTTCCCCTGAACAGACAGTTAACCCACTGTTCCCCTGAACAGACAGTTAACCCACTGTTCCCCTGAACAGACAGTCAACCCACTGTTCCCCGGTAGGCTGTCATTGTAAATAAGAAGTTGTTCTTAACTGACTTGCCAAGTTAAATAAAGGTACAATAAATAGAAAACATTAAAAAAGAAAAAAAAAGCCACTTAAATCCTGAGATTGTCTGCCGTCCCATTGTGACATAGCTCCGTGGGTCTGGCGTCCCATTGTGACATAGCTCCGTGGGTCTGAGATGAGATTGTCTGCCGTCCCATTGTGACATAGCTCCACGGTCCTGAGATCAGATTGTCTGCCGTCCCATTGTGACATAGCTCCGCGGTCCTGAGATCAGATTGTCTGCCGTCCCATTGTGACATAGCTCCACGGTTCTGAGATCAGATTGTCTGCCGTCCCATTGTGACATAGCTCCGTGGGTCTGCCGTCCCATTGTGACATAGCTCCGTGGGTCTGCCGTCCCATTGTGACATAGCTCCACGGTTCTGAGATCAGATTGTCTGCCGTCCCATTGTGACATAGCTCCACGGTTCTGAGATCAGATTGTCTGCCGTCCCATTGTGACATAGCTCCACGGTTCTGAGATCAGATTGTCTGCCGTCCCATTGTGACATAGCTCCACGGTTCTGAGATCAGATTGTCTGCCGTCCCATTGTGACATAGCTCCACGGTTCTGAGATCAGATTGTCTGCCGTCCCATTGTGACATAGCTCCACGGTTCTGAGATCAGATTGTCTGCCGTCCCATTGTGACATAGCTCCACGGTTCTGAGATCAGATTGTCTGGCGTCCCATTGTGACATAGCTCCACGGTCCTGAGATGAGATTGTCTGGTGTCCCATTGTGACATAGCTCCGTGGGTCTGCCGTCCCATTGTGACATAGCTCCGCGGTTCTGAGGTGAGATTGTCTGGCGTCCCATTGTGACATAGCTCCGCGGGTCTGGCGTCCCATTGTGACATAGCTCCGTGGTTCTGCCGTCCCATTGTGACATAGCTCCGTGGGTCTGCCGTCCCATTGTGACATAGCTCCGTGGGTCTGCCGTCCCATTGTGACATAGCTCCGTGGGTCTGCCGTCCCATTTTGACATAGCTCCGTGGTTCTGCCGTCCCATTGTGACATAGCTCCGTGGTTCTGCCGTCCCATTGTGACATAGCTCCACGGTTCTGAGATCAGATTGTCTGGCGTCCCATTGTGACATAGCTCCACGGTCCTGAGATCAGATTGTCTGCCGTCCCATTGTGACATAGCTCCACGGTTCTGAGATCAGATTGTCTGGCGTCCCATTGTGACATAGCTCCACGGTTCTGAGATCAGATTGTCTGGCGTCCCATTGTGACATAGCTCCACGGTTCTGATATCAGATTGTCTGGCGTCCCATTGTGACATAGCTCCACGGTCCTGAGATGAGATTGTCTGGCGTCCCATTGTGACATAGCTCCGTGGGTCTGCCGTCCCATTGTGACATAGCTCCGTGGGTCTGAGATGAGATTGTCTGGCGTCCCATTGTGACATAGCTCCGTGGGTCTGCCGTCCCATTGTGACATAGCTCCGTGGGTCTGCCGTCCCATTGTGACACAGCTCCGTGGGTCTGCCGTCCCATTGTGACATAGCTCCACGGTCCTGAGATCAGATTGTCTGCCGTCCCATTGTGACATAGCTCCACGGTCCTGAGATCAGATTGTCTGCCGTCCCATTGTGACATAGCTCCACGGTTCTGAGATCAGATTGTCTGCCGTCCCATTGTGACATAGCTCCGTGGGTCTGCCGTCCCATTGTGACATAGCTCCGTGGGTCTGCCGTCCCATTGTGACATAGCTCCACGGTTCTGAGATCAGATTGTCTGCCGTCCCATTGTGACATAGCTCCACGGTTCTGAGATCAGATTGTCTGGCGTCCCATTGTGACATAGCTCCACGGTTCTGAGATCAGATTGTCTGCCGTCCCATTGTGACATAGCTCCACGGTTCTGAGATCAGATTGTCTGCCGTCCCATTGTGACATAGCTCCACGGTTCTGAGATCAGATTGTCTGCCGTCCCATTGTGACATAGCTCCACGGTTCTGAGATCAGATTGTCTGCCGTCCCATTGTGACATAGCTCCACGGTTCTGAGATCAGATTGTCTGGCGTCCCATTGTGACATAGCTCCACGGTCCTGAGATGAGATTGTCTGGCGTCCCATTGTGACATAGCTCCGTGGGTCTGCCGTCCCATTGTGACATAGCTCCGCGGTTCTGAGGTGAGATTGTCTGGCGTCCCATTGTGACATAGCTCCGCGGGTCTGGCGTCCCATTGTGACATAGCTCCGTGGTTCTGCCGTCCCATTGTGACATAGCTCCGTGGGTCTGCCGTCCCATTGTGACATAGCTCCGTGGGTCTGCCGTCCCATTGTGACATAGCTCCGTGGGTCTGCCGTCCCATTTTGACATAGCTCCGTGGTTCTGCCGTCCCATTGTGACATAGCTCCGTGGTTCTGCCGTCCCATTGTGACATAGCTCCACGGTTCTGAGATCAGATTGTCTGGCGTCCCATTGTGACATAGCTCCACGGTCCTGAGATCAGATTGTCTGCCGTCCCATTGTGACATAGCTCCACGGTTCTGAGATCAGATTGTCTGGCGTCCCATTGTGACATAGCTCCACGGTTCTGAGATCAGATTGTCTGGCGTCCCATTGTGACATAGCTCCACGGTTCTGATATCAGATTGTCTGGCGTCCCATTGTGACATAGCTCCACGGTCCTGAGATGAGATTGTCTGGCGTCCCATTGTGACATAGCTCCGTGGGTCTGCCGTCCCATTGTGACATAGCTCCGTGGGTCTGAGATGAGATTGTCTGGCGTCCCATTGTGACATAGCTCCGTGGGTCTGCCGTCCCATTGTGACATAGCTCCGTGGGTCTGCCGTCCCATTGTGACATAGCTCCGTGGGTCTGCCGTCCCATTGTGACATAGCTCCACGGTCCTGAGATCAGATTGTCTGCCGTCCCATTGTGACATAGCTCCACGGTCCTGAGATGAGATTGTCTGGCGTCCCATTGTGACATAGCTCCGTGGGTCTGCCGTCCCATTGTGACATAGCTCCGTGGGTCTGCCGTCCCATTGTGACATAGCTCCACGGTCCTGAGATCAGATTGTCTGCTGTCCCATTGTGACATAGCTCCACGGTCCTGAGATCAGATTGTCTGGCGTCCCATTGTGACATAGCTCCACGGTCCTGAGATCAGATTGTCTGGCGTCCCATTGTGACATAGCTCCACGGTCCTGAGATCAGATTGTCTGCCGTCCCATTGTGACATAGCTCCACGGTCCAGAGATGAGATTGTCTGCCGTCCCATTGTGACATAGCTCCACGGTTCTGAGATCAGATTGTCTGGCGTCCCATTGTGACATAGCTCCGTGGGTCTGCCGTCCCATTGTGACATAGCTCCGTGGGTCTGCCGTCCCATTGTGACATAGCTCCACGGTCCTGAGATCAGATTGTCTGCCGTCCCATTGTGACATAGCTCCACGGTTCTGAGATCAGATTGTCTGGCGTCCCATTGTGACATAGCTCCACGGTTCTGAGATGAGATTGTCTGGCGTCCCATTGTGACATAGCTCCACGGTCCTGAGATCAGATTGTCTGCCGTCCCATTGTGACATAGCTCCACGGTTCTGAGATCAGATTGTCTGGCGTCCCATTGTGACATAGCTCCACGGTTCTGAGATCAGATTGTCTGGCGTCCCATTGTGACATAGCTCCACGGTTCTGAGATCAGATTGTCTGGCGTCCCATTGTGACATAGCTCCACGGTTCTGAGATCAGATTGTCTGCCGTCCCATTGTGACATAGCTCCACGGTTCTGAGATCAGATTGTCTGCCGTCCCATTGTGACATAGCTCCACGGTTCTGAGATCAGATTGTCTGCCGTCCCATTGTGACATAGCTCCACGGTTCTGAGATCAGATTGTCTGGCGTCCCATTGTGACATAGCTCCACGGTCCTGAGATCAGATTGTCTGCCGTCCCATTGTGACATAGCTCCACGGTTCTGAGATCAGATTGTCTGGCGTCCCATTGTGACATAGCTCCACGGTTCTGCCGTCCCATTGTGACATAGCTCCGTGGTTCTGCCGTCCCATTGTGACATAGCTCCGTGGTTCTGCCGTCCCATTGTGACATAGCTCCGTGGTTCTGCCGTCCCATTGTGACATAGCTCCACGGTTCTGAGATCAGATTGTCTGGCGTCCCATTGTGACATAGCTCCGTGGGTCTGAGATGAGATTGTCTGCCGTCCCATTGTGACATAGCTCCACGGTCCTGAGATGAGATTGTCTGGCGTCCCATTGTGACATAGCTCCGTGGGTCTGCCGTCCCATTGTGACATAGCTCCGCGGTTCTGAGGTGAGATTGTCTGGCGTCCCATTGTGACATAGCTCCGCGGTTCTGAGGTGAGATTGTCTGGCGTCCCATTGTGACATAGCTCCGCGGGTCTGGCGTCCCATTGTGACATAGCTCCGTGGTTCTGCCGTCCCATTGTGACATAGCTCCGTGGGTCTGCCGTCCCATTGTGACATAGCTCCGTGGGTCTGCCGTCCCATTGTGACATAGCTCCGTGGGTCTGCCGTCCCATTGTGACATAGCTCCGTGGGTCTGCCGTCCCATTGTGACATAGCTCCGTGGTTCTGCCGTCCCATTGTGACATAGCTCCGTGGTTCTGCCGTCCCATTGTGACATAGCTCCGTGGTTCTGCCGTCCCATTGTGACATAGCTCCGTGGTTCTGCCGTCCCATTGTGACATAGCTCCACGGTTCTGAGATCAGATTGTCTGGCGTCCCATTGTGACATAGCTCCACGGTCCTGAGATCAGATTGTCTGCCGTCCCATTGTGACATAGCTCCACGGTTCTGAGATCAGATTGTCTGGCGTCCCATTGTGACATAGCTCCACGGTTCTGAGATCAGATTGTCTGGCGTCCCATTGTGACATAGCTCCACGGTTCTGAGATCAGATTGTCTGGCGTCCCATTGTGACATAGCTCCACGGTCCTGAGATGAGATTGTCTGGCGTCCCATTGTGACATAGCTCCGTGGGTCTGCCGTCCCATTGTGACATAGCTCCGTGGGTCTGCCGTCCCATTGTGACATAGCTCCACGGTCCTGAGATCAGATTGTCTGCCGTCCCATTGTGACATAGCTCCACGGTTCTGAGATCAGATTGTCTGGCTTCCCATTGTGACATAGCTCCGTGGGTCTGAGATGAGATTGTCTGCCGTCCCATTGTGACATAGCTCCACGGTTCTGAGATCAGATTGTCTGGCGTCCCATTGTGACATAGCTCCGTGGGTCTGAGATGAGATTGTCTGCCGTCCCATTGTGACATAGCTCCACGGTCCTGAGATGAGATTGTCTGGCGTCCCATTGTGACATAGCTCCGTGGGTCTGCCGTCCCATTGTGACATAGCTCCGCGGTTCTGAGGTGAGATTGTCTGGCGTCCCATTGTGACATAGCTCCGCGGTTCTGAGGTGAGATTGTCTGGCGTCCCATTGTGACATAGCTCCGCGGGTCTGGCGTCCCATTGTGACATAGCTCCGTGGTTCTGCCGTCCCATTGTGACATAGCTCCGTGGGTCTGCCGTCCCATTGTGACATAGCTCCGTGGGTCTGCCGTCCCATTGTGACATAGCTCCGTGGGTCTGCCGTCCCATTGTGACATAGCTCCGTGGTTCTGCCGTCCCATTGTGACATAGCTCCGTGGTTCTGCCGTCCCATTGTGACATAGCTCCGTGGTTCTGCCGTCCCATTGTGACATAGCTCCGTGGTTCTGCCGTCCCATTGTGACATAGCTCCGTGGTTCTGTCGTCCCATTGTGACATAGCTCCGTGGTTCTGTCGTCCCATTGTGACATAGCTCCGTGGTTCTGTCGTCCCATTGTGACATAGCTCCGTGGTTCTGTCGTCCCATTGTGACATAGCTCCGTGGTTCTGTCGTCCCATTGTGACATAGCTCCGTGGGTCTGTCGTCCCATTGTGACATAGCTCCGTGGGTCTGTCGTCCCATTGTGACATAGCTCCGTGGGTCTGCCGTCCCATTGTGACATAGCTCCGTGGTTCTGCCGTCCCATTGTGACATAGCTCCGCGGTTCTGCCGTCCCATTGTGACATAGCTCCGTGGTTCTGCCGTCCCATTGTGACATAGCTCCGTGGTTCCGGTGCTCGTCCTCTATTCATTTGCATGCGTTGACAGGTGGAGAAATAGCTTGAGAGCCGTGCAGAGAATTCCAGAATTATGAGAACCAACGGTTCAATTCTAGAACACTGTTGTGTGTACGAGTATACGTTTTGGACCAAGGTCAACGGCTTTACAGTTAACCTCTCGGGCATCATCGCTAGCGTCCCACATCGTCAACAGCCAGTGAAAGTGCAGGGCGCCAAATTCAAAACAACAGTAATCCCATAATTTAAATTCCTCAAACATACATGTATTTTACACCATTTTAAAAACGTCTTGTTAATCCAGCCGCTGTGTCAGGTTTCAAAACGGCTTTACCTTTACAGCGCCTAGCCACAAAACACCAGACAGACATTTTCCAGCCAAGGAGAGGACTCACAAAAATTAATCACTAACCTTTGCTCTTCATCTGGTGGCACTCCCAGGACTCCATGTTACAACAATAAATGTTTGTTTTCTTCGATAATGTGCCTCTTTATGTCCGAAAACCTCAGTTTTGTTGGTGCGCTTAGTTAAGTAATCCAAAAGGCACAAAGTGCGCTCTCAACATCCAGACGAAAAGTCAAAAAAAGTACAATAAAAGTTCATAGAAACATGTCAAACGATGTTTAAAATCAATACTCAGGTTGTTTTTTTTTCATAAATAATAAATAATATTTCAACAGTGCAAAAGCTTCGTCAATAGAAAAGTGGAAACAAGAAAGGCGCACTCCCGATCACGCGCTGGGCACATGTCTGGAAATGTCCACTGTTCACCCATTGAAAGTGCTGTATCTCCCTCATCCCTCACTCCCTCATATAACTTCCGGCGCCGACAGAGATGGCCGCCTCGCTTCGCGTTCCTAGGAAACTATGCAGTTTTTTGTTTTTTTACGTGTTATTTCTTACACTAGTACCCCAGGTCATCTTAGGTTTCATCACATACAGCCGAGAAGAACTACTGAATATAAGATCAGCGTCAACTCACCACCAGTACGACCAAGAATATGTTTTTCGCGATGCGGATCCTGTGTTCTGCCTTACAACCAGTGCCACGGGATGGTTCCCATGCAGCGACCCAAAAAAATGACTCAGAAAAAGAGGGAAACGAAGCGGTCTTCTGGTCAGACTCCGGAGACGGGCACATCGTGCACCACTCCCTAGCATTCTTCTTGCCAATGTCCAGTCTCTTGACAACAAGGTTGATGAAATCCGAGCAAGGGTAGCATTCCAGAGGGACATCAGAGACTGTAACGTTCTCTGCTTCACGGAAACGTGGCTCACTGGAGAGACGCAATCCGAAGCGGTGCAGCCAGCGGGTTTCTCCACGCATCGCGCGGACAGAAACGAACATCTTTCTGGTAAGAAGAGGGGCGGGGGCGTATGCCTTATGGCCAACGTGACATGGTGTGATGAAAGAAACATACAGGAACTCAAATCCTTCTGTTCACCTGATTTAGAATTCCTCACAATCAAATGTAGACCGCATTATCTACCAAGAGAATTCTCTTCGATTATAATCACAGCCGTATATATCCCCCCCCAAGCAGACACATCGATGGCTCTGAACGAACTTTATTTAACTCTCTGCAAACTGGAAACGATTTATCCGGAGGCTGCATTCATTGTAGCTGGGGATTTTAACAAGGCTAATCTGAAAACAAGACTCCCTAAATTTGATCAGCATATCGATTGCGCAACCAGGGGTGGAAAGACCCTGGATCATTGTTACTCTAACTTCCGCGACGCATATAAGGCCCTGCCCCGCCCCCCTTTCGGAAAAGCTGACCACGACTCCATTTTGTTGATCCCTGCCTACAGACAGAAACTAAAACAAGAAGCTCCCACGCTGAGGTCTGTCCAACGCTGGTCCGACCAAGCTGACTCCACACTCCAAGACTGCTTCCATCACGTGGACTGGGAGATGTTTCGTATTGCGTCAGCCAACAACATTGACGAATACGCTGATTCGGTGTGCGAGTTCATTAGAACGTGCGTTGAAGATGTCGTTCCCATAGCAACGATTAAAACATTCCCCAACCAGAAACCGTGGATTGATGGCAGCATTCGTGTGGAACTGAAGGCGCGAACCACTGCTTTTAATCAGGGCAAGGTGTCTGGTAACATGACTGAATACAAACAGTGCAGCTATTCCCTCCGCAAGGCTATCAAACAAGCTAAGCGCCAGTACAGAGACAAAGTAGAATCTCAATTCAACGGCTCAGACACAAGAGGCATGTGGCAGGGTCTACAGTCAATCACGGACTACAGGAAGAAACCCAGCCCAGTCACGGACCAGGATGTCTTGCTCCCAGGCAGACTAAACAACTTTTTTGCCCGCTTTGAGGACAATACAGTGCCACTGACACGGCCTGCAACGAAAACATGCGGTCTCTCCTTCACTGCAGCCGAAGTGAGTAAGACATTTAAACGTGTTAACCCTCGCAAGGCTGCAGGCCCAGACGGCATCCCCAGCCGCGCCCTCAGAGCATGCGCAGACCAGCTGGCCGGTGTGTTTACGGACATATTCAACCAATCCCTATACCAGTCTGCTGTTCCCACATGCTTCAAGAGGGCCACCATTGTTCCTGTTCCCAAGAAAGCTAAGGTAACTGAGCTAAACGACTACCGCCCCGTAGCACTCACATCCGTCATCATGAAGTGCTTTGAGAGACTAGTCAAGGACCATATCACCTCCACCCTACCTGACACCCTTGACCCACTCCAATTTTCTTACCGCCCAAATAGGTCCACAGACGATGCAATCTCAAACACACTGCACACTGCCCTAACCCATCTGGACAAGAGGAATACCTATGTGAGAATGCTGTTCATCGACTACAGCTCGGCATTCAACACCATAGTACCCTCCAAGCTCGTCATCAAGCTCGAGACCCTGGGTCTGACGGGCCGCCCCCAGGTGGTGAGGGTAGGCAACAACATCTCCCCGCTGATCCTCAACACTGGGGCCCCACAAGGGTGCGTTCTGAGCCCTCTCCTGTACTCCCTGTTCACCCACGACTGCGTGGCCACGCACGCCTCCAACTCAATCATCAAGTTTGCGGACGACACAACAGTGGTAGGCTTGATTACCAACAACGACGAGACGGCCTACAGGGAGGAGGTGAGGGCCCTCGGAGTGTGGTGTCAGGAAAATAACCTCACACTCAACGTCAACAAAACTAAGGAGATGATTGTGGACTTCAGGAAACAGCAGAGGGAACACCCCCCCATCCACATCGATGGAACAGTAGTGGAGAGGGTAGCAAGTTTTAAGTTCCTCGGCATACACATCACAGACAAACTGAATTGGTCCACTCACACAGACAGCATCGTGAGGAAGGCGCAGCAGCGCCTCTTCAACCTCAGGAGGCTGAAGAAATTCGGCTTGTCACCAAAAGCACTCACAAACTTCTACAGATGCACAATCGAGAGCATCCTGGCGGGCTGTATCACCGCCTGGTATGGCAACTGCACCGCCCTCAACCGTAAGGCTCTCCAGAGGGTAGTGAGGTCTGCACAACGCATCACCGGGGGCAAACTACCTGCCCTCCAGGACACCTACACCACCCGATGCTACAGGAAGGCCATAAAGATCATCAAGGACATCAACCACCCGAGCCACTGCCTGTTCACCCCGCTGTCATCCAGAAGGCGAGGTCAGTACAGGTGCATCAAAGCTGGGACCGAGAGACTGAAAAACAGCTTCTATCTCAAGGCCATCAGACTGTTAAACAGCCACCACTAACATTGAGTGGCTACTGCCAACACACTGTCAATGCCACTGACTCTACTCCTGCCACTTTAATCATGGGAATTGATGGGAAATGATGTAAATATATCACTAGCCACTTTAAACAATGCTACCTTATATAATGTTACTTACCCTACATTATTCATCTCATATGCATACGTAGATACTGTACTCTATATCATCGACTGCATCCTTATGTAATACATGTATCACTAGCCACTTTAACTATGCCACTTGGTTTACATACTCATCTCATATGTATATACTGTACTCGATATCATCTACTGTATCTTGCCTATGCTGCTCTGTATCATCACTCATTCATATATCCGTATGTACATATTCTTTATCCCCTTACACTGTGTATAAGACAGTAGTTTTTTTTGGAATTGTTAGTTAGATTACTTGTTCGTTATTACTGCATTGTCGGAACTAGAAGCACAAGCATTTCGCTACACTCGCATTAACATCTGCTAACCATGTGTATGTGACAAATAAATTTGATTTGATTTGATTTTTCAAAGTAAAAGCCTGAAACAATGCCTAAAGACTGGTCTGATGTTGAGGAATTCATAGAGATCGTGAACCAAGTCTTTGTATGGTGGATAGACTTTCAATGGATAAACAGCCTTTCAAAATAATAGCACTTCCTGGTTGGATTTTCCTTGTGTTTTCGCCTGCCATATCAGTTCTGTTATACTCACAGACATTATTTTAACAGTTTTGGAAACTTGAGAGTGTTTTCATATCCTAGCTTCTGGGCCTGAGTAGCGGACAGTTTAATTTGGGCACGCGTTTCATCCAAAATTCCGAATGCTGCCCCCTACCCTAGAGAAGTTACGACAGCTAGGTGAGACAACCTCACGTCACAGTCGTAGTGTCTTCAGATCGCTAGGTGAGACGACCTCACGTCACAGTCGTAGTGTCTTCAGATCGCTAGGTGAGACGACCTCACGTCACAGTCGTAGTGTCTTCAGATCGCTAGGTGAGACGACCTCACGTTACAGTCGTAGTGTCTTCAGATCGCTAGGTGAGACGACCTCACGTCACAGTCGTAGTGTCTTCAGATCGCTAGGTGAGACGACCTCACGTCACAGTCGTAGTGTCTTCAGATCGCTAGGTGAGACAACCTCACGTCACAGTGTCTTCAGATCGCTAGGTGAGACAACCACACGTCACAGTGTCTTCAGATCGCTAGGTGAGACAACCACACGTCACAGTGTCTTCAGATCGCTAGGTGAGACAACCACACGTCACAGTGTCTTCAGATCGCTAGGTGAGACAGCCTCACGTCACAGTGTCTTCAGATCGCTAGGTGAGACAACCTCACGTCACAGTCGTAGTATCTTGATAACATCTTCCACCACGTTCATCAGAAAGATACATGCTTTTTAAGAACATTTAACCCTTACGGATTCTCTTGCTCTCTCCCGCGCTCTCTCCCGCGCTCTCTCCCGCGCTCTCTCCCGCGCTCTCTCCCGCGCTCTCTCCCGCCCTCTCTCCTGCCCTCTCTTTCTTTCTCTCTCTGTCTCTCTCTCTCTCTCTGTATCTCTCTCTCTCTCTGTATCTCTCTCTCTCTCTGTATCTCTCTCTCTCTCCCTCCCGCTCTCCCTCCCGCTCTCTCTCTCCCTCCCGCTCTCTTTCGCTCTCTCCCTCTCCTCTCTCCCCCCCCCCCCCCCCCCCCCCCCCTCATGCTGTTATTCCTTCCCCCCAGCCTACTTTAATCCAGTGGACTGCTCCAAGCTCCTGACCACGGACCAGTATGACCAGATCAGGGTGTACTCCTCTTCTGATTGGTCAACTCCTCAGCAGATTATCCAGCACCCACACAGACAGTTTCAGCACCTCACACCAATCAAGGTGAGGAGCGTGGGTAGGGGGTGGGTTTATGTGTGTGTGTCTCTCTCTCTCATTGGCTCAAAAGCTTCACCTTCAATCTTTGTTTGTGTCTCCAGGCCACGTGGCACCCTCTGTACGACCTGATGGTGGTTGGACGGTACCCTGACGAGAGGGTGTGTCCAGGTGCCCTGAGGACCATCGATATCTATGATGCCAACACAGGAGAGCTGGCATGCCAACTACTGGACCCCAACGCCCCTGGCATCATATCTGTGAGTACACATTCGAAATTTAGCCTGAGTTTAATGTCAGTGTTAGCTTGTAGCCTTAGTTTAATGTCAGTGTTAGCCTGTAGCCTTAGTTTAATGTCAGTGTTAGCTTGTAGCCTTAGTTTAATGTCAGTGTTAGCCTGTAGCCTTAGTTTAATGTCAGTGGTAGCTTGTAGCCTTAGTTTAATGTTAGTGTTAGCCTGTAGCCTTAGTTTAATGTCAGTGTTAGCTTGTAGCCTTAGTTTAATGTCATGTTAGCTTGTAGCCTTAGTTTAATGTCAGTGTTAGCCTGTAGCCTTAGTTTAATGTCAGTGTTAGCTTGTAGCCTTAGTTTAATGTCATGTTAGCTTGTAGCCTTAGTTTAATGTCAGTGTTAGCTTGTAGCCTTAGTTTAATGTCATGTTAGCTTGTAGCCTTAGTTTAATGTTAGCCTGTAGCCTTAGTTTAATGTCAGTGTTAGCTTGTAGCCTTAGTTTAATGTTAGTGTTAGCCTGTAGCCTTAGTTTAATGTCAGTGTTAGCTTGTAGCCTTAGTTTAATGTCATGTTAGCTTGTAGCCTTAGTTTAATGTCAGTGTTAGCCTGTAGCCTTAGTTTAATGTCAGTGTTAGCTTGTAGCCTTAGTTTAATGTGAGTGTTAGCTTGTAGCCTTAGTTTAATGTCAGTGTTAGCCTGTAGCCTTAGTTTAATGTCAGTGTTAGCTTGTAGCCTTAGTTTAATGTCATGTTAGCTTGTAGCCTTAGTTTAATGTCAGTGTTAGCTTGTAGCCTTAGTTTAATGTCATGTTAGCTTGTAGCCTTAGTTTAATGTTAGCCTGTAGCCTTAGTTTAATGTCAGTGTTAGCTTGTAGCCTTAGTTTAATGTTAGTGTTAGCCTGTAGCCTTAGTTTAATGTCAGTGTTAGCTTGTAGCCTTAGTTTAATGTCATGTTAGCTTGTAGCCTTAGTTTAATGTCAGTGTTAGCTTGTAGCCTTAGTTTAATGTCATGTTAGCTTGTAGCCTTAGTTTAATGTTAGCCTGTAGCCTTAGTTTAATGTCAGTGTTAGCTTGTAGCCTTAGTTTAATGTTAGTGTTAGCCTGTAGCCTTAGTTTAATGTCAGTGTTAGCTTGTAGCCTTAGTTTAATGTCATGTTAGCTTGTAGCCTTAGTTTAATGTCAGTGTTAGCCTGTAGCCTTAGTTTAATGTCAGTGTTAGCTTGTAGCCTTAGTTTAATGTGAGTGTTAGCTTGTAGCCTTAGTTTAATGTCAGTGTTAGCCTGTAGCCTTAGTTTAATGTCAGTGTTAGCTTGTAGCCTTAGTTTAATGTCATGTTAGCTTGTAGCCTTAGTTTAATGTCAGTGTTAGCTTGTAGCCTTAGTTTAATGTCATGTTAGCTTGTAGCCTTAGTTTAATGTTAGCCTGTAGCCTTAGTTTAATGTCAGTGTTAGCTTGTAGCCTTAGTTTAATGTTAGTGTTAGCCTGTAGCCTTAGTTTAATGTCAGTGTTAGCTTGTAGCCTTAGTTTAATGTCATGTTAGCTTGTAGCCTTAGTTTAATGTCAGTGTTAGCCTGTAGCCTTAGTTTAATGTCAGTGTTAGCTTGTAGCCTTAGTTTAATGTGAGTGTTAGCTTGTAGCCTTAGTTTAATGTCAGTGTTAGCCTGTAGCCTTAGTTTAATGTAATATTAGCTTGTAGCCTTAGTTTAATGTCAGTGTTAGCCTGTAGCCTTAGTTTAATGTAATATTAGCTTGTAGCCTTAGTTTAATGTCATGTTAGCTTGTAGCCTTAGTTTAATGTTAGTGTTAGCCTGTAGCCTTAGTTTAATGTAATGTTAGCTTGTAGCTTAGTTTAATGTCAGTGTTAGCCTGTAGCCTTAGTTTAATGTTAGCCTGTAGCCTTAGTTTAATGTCAGTGTTAGCCTGTAGCCTTAGTTTAACGTCAGTGTTAGCCTTTAGCCTTAGTTTAATGTCCATGTTAGCTTGTAGCCTTAGTTTAATGTCAGTGTTAGCCTGTAGCCTTAGTTTAATGTTAGCCTGTAGCCTTAGTTTAATGTCATGTTAGCTTGTAGCCTTAGTTTAATGTCAGTGTTAGCCTGTAGCCTTAGTTTAATGTGAGTGTTAGCTTGTAGCCTTAGTTTAATGTCAGTGTTAGCCTGTAGCCTTAGTTTAATGTAATATTCGCTTGTAGCCTTAGTTTAATGTCATGTTAGCTTGTAGCCTTAGTTTAATGTTAGTGTTAGCCTGTAGCCTTAGTTTAATGTAATGTTAGCTTGTAGCTTAGTTTAATGTCAGTGTTAGCCTGTAGCCTTAGTTTAATGTCAGTGTTACCCTGTAGCCTTAGTTTAATGTTAGCCTCTAGCCTTAGTTTAATGTCAGTGTTAGCCTGTAGCCTTAGTTTAATGTCAGTGTTAGCCTGTAGCCTTAGTTTAATGTCCATGTTAGCTTGTAGCCTTAGTTTAATGTCAGTGTTAGCCTGTAGCCTTAGTTTAATGTTAGCCTGTAGCCTTAGTTTAATGTTAGCCTGTAGCCTTAGTTTAATGTCAGTGTTAGCCTGTAGCCTTAGTTTAACATCAGTGTTAGCCTGTAGCCTTAGTTTAACATCAGTGTTAGCCTGTAGCCTTAGTTTAATGTCAGTGTTAGCCTGTAGCCTTAGTTTAATGTCAGTGTTAGCCTGTAGCCTTAGTTTAATGTCAGTGTTAGCCTGTAGCCTTAGTTTAATGTCAGTGTTAGCCTGTAGCCTTAGTTTAATGTCAGTGTTAGTTTGTAGCCTTAGTTTAATGTAATGTTAGCCTGTAGCCTTAGTTTAACATCAGTGTTAGCCTGTAGCCTTAGTTTAATGTTAGCCTGTAGCCTTAGTTTAATGTCAGTGTTAGCCTGTAGCCTTAGTTTAATGTCAGTGTTAGCTTGTAGCCTTAGTTTAATGTCAGTGTTAGCCTGTAGCCTTAGTTTAATGTCAGCGTTAGCCTGTAGCCTTAGTTTAATGTCAGCGTTAGCCTGTAGCCTTAGTTTAATGTCAGTGTTAGCTTGTAGCCTTAGTTTAATGTCAGTGTTAGCCTGTAGCCTTAGTTTAATGTCAGTGTTAGCCTGTAGCCTTAGTTTAATGTCAGTGTTAGCCTGTAGCCTTAGTTTAATGTCAGTGTTAGCCTGTAGCCTTAGTTTAATGTCAGTGTTAGCCTGTAGCCTTAGTTTAATGTCAGTGTTAGCCTGTAGCCTTAGTTTAATGTCAGTGTTAGCCTGTAGCCTTAGTTTAATGTCAGTGTTAGCCTGTAGCCTTAGTTTAATGTCAGTGTTAGCTTGTAGCCTTAGTTTAATGTCAGTGTTAGCTTGTAGCCTTAGTTTAATGTCAGTGTTAGCCTGTAGCCTTAGTTTAATGTCAGTGTTAGCCTGTAGCCTTAGTTTAATGTCAGTGTTAGCCTGTAGCCTTAGTTTAATGTCAGCGTTAGCCTGTAGCCTTAGTTTAATGTCAGTGTTAGCCTGTAGCCCTTGGACTTTGATATGGAAAGTGATGAAGCTGTTTGTTTACAAGTCTTCAATGATGTATTTGTGCTGCACTATTGTTCAAGCCATCATTGGGTCATTTTTAAATCTCTGCACAACTGCCTTTCCAGGTCAACAAGTTCAATCCAATGGGAGATGTTTTAGGATCTGGGATGGGTGAGTCTGTGTTATAAATACTGGACTATGTTTGTAATCTAGACTAACTAATCCACTAACTGTGTTTGTAATCTACACTAACTAATCCACTAACTGTGTTTGTAATCTAGACTAACTAATCCACTAACTGTGTTTGTAATCTAGACTAACTAATCCACTAACTGTGTTTGTAATCTAGACTAACTAATCCACTAACTGTGTTTGTAATCTAGACTAACTAATCCACTAACTGTGTTTGTAATCTAGACTAACTAATCCACTAACTGTGTTTGTAATCTAGACTAACTAATCCACTAACTGTGTTTGTAATCTAGACTAACTAATCCACTAACTGTGTTTGTAATCTAGACTAACTAATCCACTAACTGTGTTTGTAATCTAGACTAACTAATCCACTAACTGTGTTTGTAATCTACACGAACTAATCCACTAACTGTGTTTGTAATCTACACTAACTAATCCACTAACTGTGTTTGTAATCTAGACTAACTAATCCACTAACTATGTTTGTAATCTAGACTAACTAATCCACTAACTGTGTTTGTAATCTAGACTAACTAATCCACTAACTGTGTTTGTAATCTACACTAACTAATCCACTAACTGTGTTTGTAATCTAGACTAACTAATCCACTAACTGTGTTTGTAATCTACACGAACTAATCCACTAACTGTGTTTGTAATCTACACGAACTAATCCACTAACTGTGTTTGTAATCTACACGAACTAATCCACTAACTGTGTTTGTAATCTAGACTAACTAATCCACTAACTGTGTTTGTAATCTAGACTAACTAATCCACTAACTGTGTTTGTAATCTAGACTAACTAATCCACTAACTGTGTTTGTAATCTACACGAACTAATCCACTAACTGTGTTTGTAATCTACACTAACTAATCCACTAACTGTGTTTGTAATCTAGACTAACTAATCCACTAACTGTGTTTGTAATCTAGACTAACTAATCCACTAACTGTGTTTGTAATCTAGACTAACTAATCCACTAACTGTGTTTGTAATCTAGACTAACTAATCCACTAACTGTGTTTGTAATCTACACTAACTAATCCACTAACTGTGTTTGTAATCTAGACTAACTAATCCACTAACTGTGTTTGTAATCTACACGAACTAATCCACTAACTGTGTTTGTAATCTACACGAACTAATCCACTAACTGTGTTTGTAATCTACACGAACTAATCCACTAACTGTGTTTGTAATCTAGACTAACTAATCCACTAACTGTGTTTGTAGCTGGAAATATTCTAAATTGTTTGATTCTTTTGCTAAAAATCAGTGTTCAACTTGGGAATAGGGGTTCAGCACTGGTCTAAAGTAGGTGCCCTATATAGGGAATAGGGTGCCAGCCCTGGTCTAAAGTAGTGCCCTATATAGGGAATAGGGTGCCAGCCCTAGTCAAAAGTAGTGCACTATATAGGGAATAGTGCTCTGGTCTAAAGTAGTGCACTATATAGGGAATAGGGCTCTGGTCTAAAGTAGTGAACTATATAGGGAATAGGGCCCTGGTCTAAAAGTAGTGCACTATATAGGGAATAGGGCTCTGGTCTAAAGTAGTGCACTATATAGGGAATAGGGCTCTGGTCTAAAGTAGTGCACTATATAGGGAATAGGGCTCTGGTCTAAAGTAGTGCACTATATAGGGAATAGGGCTCTGGTCTAAAGTAGTGCACTATATAGGGAATAGGGCTCTGGTCTAAAGTAGTGCACTACATAGGGAATAGGGTGCCATTTGGGACAATAAGGCTTTTGTGTTCCAACCACAGGAGTGAACATCCTAGTGTGGAACAGAGGGGAGACATTGGCTGGTAAGCAGCAGAGAGGAGAGCTACAACAGGAAGCAGGAGTCCAGGTTGGCAGAGGTCGAGGCCAGCGGAGGAGAAGAGGGGAGACTCGGAGGGGGGGAGGGACGGGGGGACAGGGACGAGAGGATGAGGACGACATTGGGAAGCTGAAGAAGAAGCTGTCTTCGTCCTCGGGGACCAGAACCAGAACATCCAGGGACAAAGAAGGGTCCAAATAAATAATCAGGGAGAAAGAGAGGTTGTTTGTGATGTTGGAAGTTTCCTTTGTGCGTTTCCTTTATTTTGGTAGTTACCCGTATACGACAATGTCATAGACAAGTAACTACCAAAATAAAGGAAACACCAACATACAGTGTTTTAATAGAGTGTTGGACCACCACCAAGCAACCAGAACAGATTCAATGCTCCTTGGTATATATTCTACAAGTGTCTGGAACTCTATTGGAGGGACGCGACACCATTCTTCCACCAGAAATTACATCATTTGGTGTTTTGTTGATGGTGGTGGAAAAACACTGTCTCGGGCGCCGCTCCAGAATCTCCCAAGAGTGTTCAATTGGGTTGAGATCTGGTGACTGAGACACACCCTCTATATTCCTTTGAGAACCCTCTTTCAGTCACTTCTTCTAGCCATAATGGGCAACTGGGCATATATATTTTTTTTACCTGACCCTAAGCATGATGGGATGTTAATTTCTTAATTACCTCAGGAACCACACCTGTGTGGAAGCACCGACTTTCAATTTACTTTGTATCATTTACTCAGGTGTTTCCTTTCATTTAGTCAGGTTCCTGTCTGCATTTGTAATCTGTTACCTTTGTCTTGTTCAAATCATGTGTTTAATTGAAAATGTTCCATTCCCTTTGTTATAAACAGGGACAATCGTGACTTTGACTCCACACAACATCCACAGATGTTTCAAATATGTCTGACAACACTGACAACACATATCTTGTGTTTCAGATGTTTTATAAACCTCTGTTTCTGGTGATAAATTGTTACGTTTTATAAACAGTTCATACTTTATTAAAATATTTAATTTTGAGCTTGAACTTGATTGTGTATTTATTCTTCACCTTAAACTGATGAATAGTTAGCCTGGTACCTTAAACTGATGTATAGTTAGCCTGGTCTCTTAAACTGATGAATAATTAGCCTGGTCTCTTAAACTGATGAATAATTAGCCTGGTCCCTTAAACTGATGAATAGTTAGCCTGGTCTCTTAAACTGATGAATAATTAGCCTGGTCCCTTAATAAACTGATGAATAGTTAGCCTGGTCCCTTAAACTGATGAATAGTTAGCCTGGTATCTTAAACTGATGAATAGTTAGCCTGGTACCTTAAACTGATGAATAGGTAGCCTGGTACCTTAAACTGATGAATAGTTAGCCTGGTACCTTAAACTGATGAATAGTTAGCCTGGTACCTTAAACTGATGAATAGTTAGTCTGATACCTTAAACTGATGAATAGTTAGTCTGGTCCCTTAAACTGATGAATAGTTAGCCTGGTCTCTTAAACTGATGAATAGTTAGCCTGGTCTCTTAAACTGATGAATAGTTAGTCTGGTCCCTTAAACTGATGAATAGTTAGTCTGGTACCTTAAACTGATGAATAGTTAGTCTGATACCTTAAACTGATGAATAGTTAGCCTGGTATCTTAAACTGATGAATAGTTAGTCTGGTACCTTAAACTGATGAATAGTTAGCCTGGTCTCTTAAACTGATGAATAGTTAGCCTGGTATCTTAAACTGATGAATAATTGGCCTGGTATCTTAAACTGATGAATAGGTAGCCTGGTCTCTTAAACCGATGAATAGTTAGCCTGGTACCTTAAACTGATGAATAGTTAGCCTGGTCTCTTAAACTGATGAATAATTAGCCTGGTACCTTAAACTGATGAATAATTAGCCTGGTCCCTTAATAAACTGATGAATAATTAGCCTGGTACCTTAAACTGATGAATAATTAGCCTGGTCCCTTAATAAACTGATGAATAGGTAGCCTGGTCTCTTAAACCGATGAATAGTTAGCCTGGTACCTTAAACTGATGAATAGTTAGCCTGGTCTCTTAAACTGATGAATAATTAGCCTGGTCCCTTAATAAACTGATGAATAGTTAGCCTGGTACCTTAAACTGATGAATAGTTAGTCTGATACCTTAAACTGATGAATAGTTAGCCTGGTCCCTTAAACTGATGAATAGTTAGCCTGGTATCTTAAACTGATGAATAGTTAGCCTGGTACCTTAAACTGATGAATAGTTAGCCTGGTACCTTAAACTGATGAATAGTTAGCCTGGTCCCTTAAACTGATGAATAATTAGCCTGGTACCTTAAACTGATGAATAGTTAGCCTGGTACCTTAAACTGATGAATAGTTAGCCTGGTCCCTTAAACTGATGAATAATTAGCCTGGTACCTTAAACTGATGAATAGTTAGCCTGGTATCTTAAACTGATGAATAGTTAGCCTGGTACCTTAAACTGATGAATAGGTAGCCTGGTACCTTAAACTGATGAATAGTTAGCCTGGTCCCTTAAACTGATGAATAGTTAGCCTGGTCCCTTAATAAACTGATGAATAGTTAGCCTGGTCCCTTAAACTGATGAATAGTTAGCCTGGTCCCTTAATAAACTGATGAATAGTTAGCCTGGTCCCTTAAACTGATGAATAATTAGCCTGGTATCTTAAACTGATGAATAGTTAGCCTGGTCCCTTAAACTGATGAATAGTTAGCCTGGTCCCTTAATAAACTGATGAATAGTTAGCCTGGTACCTTAAACTGATGAATAGTTAGCCTGGTCCCTTAATAAACTGATGAATAGTTAGCCTGGTACCTTAAAACCTCTTAAAGATCGGGACTTTTTTTTCAACGTTTTGTCAAAAATCGCGCAAAATTTCAACGTCCTGCTAATCATGCCAGGAATATAGTACATGCATATGATTAGTATGTGTGGATAGAAAACACTCTGAAGTTTCTCAAACTAGTTCAATCATGTCTGTGACTATAACAGAACGTGTGGAGCAGGCAAAAGCCCAAGGAAAACTGTTCACAAAAAAATAGATATATATCCTTCCGCCAGTTGCCTGTATTGTCTATGGCAAGGGAAAATAGATGATAGCTTCTCATGCTTTCACCGAAAAGCATTTTTAAAATCTGACATGTTGGCTAGATTCACAACGAGTGTAGCTTTAATTGAGTACCCTGCATGTGTGTTTTAATGGAAGTTTGAGTTTTAGCGAGTACTATTAGCATTTGGCGTTGCGCATTTCCATTTCCTGTTGGCTATGTGACACGCAGACGTCTCGCCCTAAGAGGGTAATTACTGATGAATAGTTGGCCTGGTACCTTAATAAACCACAGGTTATAAACTGAAAATGACGTCAGCGTTTTCTAAATGTTCTATCTCTTCTTGACACTGGTAGAGAGGCCCCATAGTTCTCGAGCCTTCCCTCCTCTCCTAAAGCCAAGGTCTCGAGCCTTCCCTCCTCTCCTAAAGCCAAGGTCTCGAGCCTTCCCTCCTCTCCTAAAGCCAAGGTCTCGAGCCTTCCCTCCTCTCCTACAGCCAAGGTCTCGAGCCTTCCCTCCTCTCCTAAAGCCAAGGTCTCGAGCCTTCCCTCCTCTCCTAAAGCCAAGGTCTCGAGCCTTCCCTCCTCTCCTACAGCCAAGGTCTCGAGCCTTCCCTCCTCTCCTAAAGCCAAGGTCTCGAGCCTTCCCTCCTCTCCTAAAGCCAAGGTCTCGAGCCTTCCCTCCTCTCCTAAAGCCAAGGTCTCGAGCCTTCCCTCCTCTCCTAAAGCCAAGGTCTCGAGCCTTCCCTCCTCTCCTAAAGCCAAGGTCTCGAGCCTTCCCTCCTCTCCTAAAGCCAAGGTCTCGAGCTTTCCCTCCTCTCCTGTAGCCAAGGTCAGTCAGTGTAGATAAGCATTCTAGACAGTCTGGAGATAGTCCGTCCCTGCCATCTGGAGATTGTTCTAAACTCCTGACTATATTATATACAATTGGGAATGGGAGCAAGAGAGAAAATTCATATGTACAGTACATAATAGCATTTGGACTAGTCAGTCCTGATTGAAATGTATACATAATTAGTCATCATTGATAAACGGTAGTGTAGTAAACAGAGTGTACAGAGTGTACAGTAGTGTAGTAGACAGGGAGTACAGAGTGTACGGTAGTGTAGTAGACAGGGAGTACGGTAGTGTAGTAAACAGTGAGTCAACGGTAGTGTAGTAAACAGAGTGAGTCAACGGTAGTGTAGTAAACAGAGTGAGTACGGTAGTGTAGTAAACAGAGTGAGTACAGTAGTGTAGTAAACAGAGTGAGTACAGTAGTGTAGTAAACAGGGTGAGTACAGTAGTGTAGTAAACAGAGTGAGTACAGTAGTGTAGTAAACAGAGTGAGTACAGTAGTGTAGTAAACAGGGTGAGTACAGTAGTGTAGTAAACAGGGTGAGTACAGTAGTGTAGTAAACAGGGTGAGTACAGTAGTGTAGTAAACAGAGTGAGTACAGTAGTGTAGTAAACAGAGTGAGTACGGTAGTGTAGTAAACAATCAAAGATGACAAGACTCCATTTATCCACATGTCTGTAGACAGTGACATCATGAACATTAACTTGTAGTCTGACATCAATCTTGTAGTTGTCGTTTTGTAAAAGTATAAAACACTAAAATGACAGACAGCATGACATCAGCAGCCTGGTGGTCCAAATTAGCATAACTGGTGTATATTTCCACTCTATGAGGTTGGAATAATACTGAGGAATTGTGAAAATGTTGATACCCTCTTAAGGACATTTCCAAATCTAACTGCTCAGGACCTGAAGTAGGGATACACATTTCCTTGACACCATTTAAAATGACGTTTTGAGGTTTGTGGAAATGTGAAATGAATGTAGGAGAATATAACACAGTAGATCTGGTAAAGGATAAATACAAACAAAATTATGTTTTTTCTTCCCATCTTTGAAATACAAGAGTTGGGCCATAATGTAATATTTCAGGTTTGAGACAACTTAGACTTTGGCCATTAAATGGCAGCAGTGTATTTGCAAAGTTTAAGACTGATCCGATGAACCATTGTTCTGCTTGTGTTTATCATCATGAACCTCCTCTGTTGTCTGTCTAGAAACGGTGCTGTTACAGATACTGCTTGTGTTTATCATCATGAACCTCCTCTGTTGTCTGTCTAGAAACGGTGCTGTTACAGATACTGCTTGTGTTTATCATCATGAACCTCCTCTGTTGTCTGTCTAGAAACGGTGCTGTTACAGATACTGCTTGTGTTTATCATCATGAACCTCCTCTGTTGTCTGTCTAGAAACGGTGCTGTTAAAGATACTGCTTGTGTTTATCATCATGAACCTCCTCTGTTGTCTGTCTAGAAACGGTGCTGTTACAGATACTGCATGTGTTTGTCATCATGTGATGGAAGATTAGAACCTTTTCTTGATGTTTAATGTGAAAACAAGGTTAATTTCATTCTAATTCTGAAGATGAATCAAAACATTTAGGCGTTAAAGTCAATACATCGAAGCAAGGTGTTAGGTTTTAAACAGATGACCTCAAACGAATGCAGAGAAAAGCTCAAACAGAGTTCATTCACCCCACTGAATGCTGCATTTATATGCCATAGCTTGCACATAACCAAACAATAATTGATACGTCAAGACAAAGGTAGGGGATTGACTTCTCAGAAATGTCCTTCTGTTTCCCAGAACTGCCTGTTGGTCTGTTGTTGAGCGGCTGGTATCACCCCTCCCCCATTATCCCCCATGTTGCTCCACCTCCTTGTGGGAGGAGCCAGGCGAGGCCACAGATCAGGTAAGTACAGATTCTTCTCCAGTGATGTCAACGTGATATTATCTCTGTTACACTGAACACATATCCCAGATCTAGAGGAAGTTGATTTACAAACAGCAGATTGTTCTGTAGGTGTTCTGATTGGGGTGATGTTTGTTCCAGCTTCCACTGCCAACAAGGAACACAACTTCTTAACCCATTACATTGGTGTCAACCATACTTTTATTCAGTCTAATCCAGAGAACCCAGTTGTAAATCTTTTTTTTATCATAACAAACTGTGTCTAAAGTTTCCAGACATATATTTTAGAGTTTAACAGTTGGTAATAAATCAGTATTTCTGATGTTTTTCTTGTTTTGTTTGTTCATCCTGTTTTGACCTCCAGACTCCTCCATCTCATCCCACCAACTCTGTCAGTCCACCAGGCCACTGCAGTAACAGCCACATCTTCACGTCACGTAGCTTCAGTACCATCTCATCCCACCAACCCTGTCAGTCCACCAGGCCACTGCAGTAACAGCCACATCTTCACGTCACGTAGCTTCAGTACCATCTCATCCCACCAACCCTGTCAGTCCACCAGGCCACTGCAGTAACAGCCACATCTTCACGTCACGTAGCTTCAGTACCATCTCATCCCACCAACCCTGTCAGTCCACCAGGCCACTGCAGTAACAGCCACATCTTCACATCTCAAAGCTTCAGTACCATCTCAATGTGTTGTAAGTCCTGTACAGCACTTGGTATTCATCACTATTCAGACAATGTTACAGCTGATAACATGTAATGACATTTCCAACCTAACCAACCCCCTCTGATTCTTCTCATTCAGGAAGTACCATCCAGGATCCTGTGGCAACGTCAATATGAAACAGCATTGACCCGTGATCACCACCAACCAGGGCTCCACAGCGCTAGCCTTGGACACCCAGTGAAACAGCACTGACCCGTGATCACCACCAACCAGGGCTCCACAGCGCTAGCCTTGGACACCCAGTGAAACAGCACTGACCCGTGATCACCACCAACCAGGGTTCCACAGCGGTTGTCTTGGACACCCAAGTGAAACTGCACTGACCCGTGATCACCACCAACCAGAGCTCCACAGCGGTTGTCTTGGACACCCAGTGAAACTGCACTGACCCGTGATCACCACCAACCAGGGCTCCACAGCGGTTGCCTTGGACACCCAGGCTTCACTCGTCAAACGGACATTTGGAAGGATCCCATTGAGCAAAGTAAACAACGATATGTTTTTTCATGTCTTTTGCTCGTAGGGATGACTTCCCAAGAGAGCACACCAGGCAGCATGGAGCACATTGATGTGATTGGCTGTTCAGCAGGAAGTTTCATCTGGCCACACAGAAGGGATGATGAATCTGACAGAGAATGTTTTTTTAAAATAAATATTTAAAAAAGATGAAAAGTACAGAATGACTCGATTGATCAATTAATAACACTACTGTTTTTTTACATACATGGGATAATGTGATTAGTCAAAAGGTACAGAGTTCCTCTGTCCAGTGTCTGTTCTTTTGCCCATCTTAATCTTTTATTGGCCAGTCTGAGATATGGCTATTTCGGTGTAACTCTGCCTAGACGGCCAATTTGACATTTTGAAGTGACCCCAAACGTTTGAACGGTAGTGTACACTACCAGTCAAAAGGTTGGGACACACCTACTCATTCAATAAAAATAAAAATAAACTATTTTCTACATTGTAGAATAATAGTGGAGACATCAAAACTATGAAATAACACATATGGAATCATGTCGTAACCAAACAAGTGTTAATCAAATCAAAATATATTATAGATTCTTCAAGGTAGCCACCCTTTTGCCTTGATCTATTAGATGCTATAGACTATGTTCAGTTTAGTATAGGAGCTTAGTATAGGAGTTTAGTATAGGAGTTTAGTATAGGAGTTTAGTATAGGAGTTTAGCATAGGAGTTTAGCATAGGAGTTTAGCATAGGAGTTTAGTATAGGAGTTTAGCATAGGAGTTTAGCATAGGAGTTTAGCATAGGAGTTTAGCATAGGAGTTTAGCATAGGAGTTTCGAGATGGTAACGAGCTCTCTGCTTAAAGGAACAAATAAGGCATATTGCTGTTCACATATGGAGGAGTGAAACTATAGCTTAACCACTTCCCCTCCTCAGGGTTGGTTCCTCCCTTCCGCGTTCTCTCCCCGCAGCTGGTCGAGGTATGTGGTTAAACTGTGGTCAAGTACATCGAATAGAGATAAACTTGAGGAACAGAATAGACCTGTGTGGTTTCCAATCATCTTTGCTTCTGAGTAACTTGGTCACACGGCATAAGACAAAGAGCCTCTGAGAGTGACCACAGTTCTTCAGACCATCCTGTCCTTTTCGTATCTTCCCAGTGCACATCTGTGTGGAGATATGAAGAGAACAGAGGCTAGCTTGGTAGAGAAAGGAATAACAGAACTGTCGTTATCACTTGTTTGTGCGCTATGACCTCACAGACCCGATACACATAACCACAAGAAGGAAACAAGGTAGAATATGATGCTCCCATCTGACAGGGAGGGGCGGAGCCAACCATGAATAAACTGTTCTGTGTTTTCTGTATTATTGGGCTCTCATTGATCACCTACGGGAGGTCGTTGACCAGCTCCATTATTGATCACCTACGGGAGGTCGTTGACCAGCTCCATTATTGATCACCTACGGAAGGTCGTTGACCAGCTCCATTATTGATCACCTACGGGAGGTCGTTGACCAGCTCCATTATTGATCACCTACGGGAGGTCGTTGACCAGCTCCGTTATTGATCACCTACGGGAGGTCGTTGATCAGCTCCATTATTGATCACCTACGGGAGGTCGTTGACCAGCTCCATTATTGATCACCTAAGGGAGGTCGTTGACCAGCTCCATTATTGATCACCTACGGGAGGTCGTTGACCAGCTCCATTATTGATCACCTACGGGAGGTCGTTGACCAGCTCCATTATTGATCACCTACGGGAGGTCGTTGACCAGCTCCATTATTGATCACCTACGGGAGGTCGTTGACCAGCTCCATTATTGATCACCTACGGGAGGTCGTTGACCAGCTCCATTATTGATCACCTACGGGAGGTCGTTGACCAGCTCCATTATTGATCACCTACGGGAGGTCGTTGACCAGCTCCATTATTGATCACCTACGGGAGGTCGTTGACCAGCTCCATTATTGATCACCTACGGGAGGTCGTTGACCAGCTCCATTATTGATCACCAACGGGAGGTCGTTGACCAGCTCCATTATTGATCACCTACGGGAGGTCCTTGACCAGCTCCATTATTGATCACCTACGGGAGGTCGTTGACCAGCTCCATTATTGATCACCTACGGGAGGTCGTTGACCAGCTCCATTATTGATCACCTACGGGAGGTCGTTGACCAGCTCCATTATTGATCACCTACGGGAGGTCGTTGACCAGCTCCATTATTGATCACCTACGGAAGGTCGTTGACCAGCTCCATTATTGATCACCTACGGGAAGTCGTTGACCAGCTCCGTTATTGATCACCTACGGGAGGTCCTTGACCAGCTCCATTATTGATCACCAACGGGAGGTCGTTGACCAGCTCCATTATTCATCACCTACGGGAGGTCGTTGACCAGCTCCATTATTGATCAGCTACGGGAGGTCGTTGACCAGCTCCATTATTGCAATAATTAATCAATATTAAAGGTTGATTGTTTGAAGAAATTGAAAGTCTCTTCTCCCTTACTTGATTAGAATTTCCTCGACCAGTATGTCCAAACGTTTGACTGTATAAATGATTGTTTGGTTATTTACAAGCGATGCAGATGCAGCATCCAGTGGGCTGAATAAACCTGGTTTGAACTTTTCTCTGATGACAAAACACAAGCAGTGTCTTTAACAGCACCGTTTCTAGACAGACAACAGAGGATGTTCATTATGTTTTGATCAACAGACTATTAGAATTAGAATTCAGGTTAACATAAATGTTTCCTCTTCAGTTATATTACAGTGCATGTAAATGAACATTAATTTCAATTAATTTGTTAAAATCTGTTCAACGATTGTCTTTCTCTCTCTTTGAATAAACTACTCACCACATTTTATGCACTGCAGTCCTAGCTGTAGCTTATGCTTTCAGGAATAGATAAATTCTCTGATCCTTTGATTGGGTGGACAACACGTCAGTTCGTGCTGCAATAGCTCTGATAGGTTGAAGGACGATCCGCCTGGAATTTTTTTTTAACCTTTATTTTACTAGGCAAGTCAGTTAAGAACAAATTCTTATTTTCAATGACAGCCTAGGAACAGTGGGTTAACTGCCTGTTCAGGGGCAGAACGACAGATTTGTACCTTGTCAGCTCGGGGATTCGAACTTGCAACCTTCTGGTTACTAGTCCAACGCTCTAACCACTAGGCTACCCTGCTGCCCCAAGTTGTCATAATTACTGTGTAAGTGTATTGAAGGGGGTGAGAACCATGAGCCTCCTAGGTTTTGTATTGAAGTCAATGTTCCCAGAGGAGGACGGAAGCTAGCTGTCCTCCGGCTACACCATGGGGCTACCCTACAGAGTGCTGTTGAGGCTACTGTAGACCATTGAAAAACAGTGTTTTAATCAGTTATTTGGTGAAGTGAATATTTTTGTAGTTTTTTTTTATTTTTAAGTTGAACATTTAAAAATATTTGACTCAAAAATATGATATGAAATTCAGGTAGGATGGTCCTCCCCGATCCTCTGAGGAGCCTCAACTACATTCTATCACATACTAATTACGTACATCTGGATATTCACCCTATTCAAACTACTCAAGACGTGACATTCAAGACACAGAATATTAAAAATATCTAAAGACAATAACACTAACTATAAAATAGTCTGATAACTCACCATCTATGAGATTCTGAAGCCATAGAGTCCCCAGAGGGACCCAGAGCAGGATTCAGAGTTGAGATTTAATTTCTCTTTTCTCAACGTATAACTCTGATTGATGATGGTTTCAATGCCTCACATCATTGTATCATCTAAACTGCTGTGAAATATATTTTTCATAATCAAAATCTAGGTTTTTAATTGCGACTAGCAATCCCGGATCCGCGTAATCATAGCCTCAAACGAATTAGCATAACGCAGCAGACATAAATACCCCTAGAAACTTTTCCTATTCATAAAAATCGCAAATGAAATGAAATCAATATATTCAAACACAAGCTTAGCCTTTTGTTAACAACACTGTCGTCTCAGATTTTCAAAATATGCGTTACAGCCAACGCTAGACAAGCATTTGTGTAAGTTTAGCATGGCATAATGCTATGCTAGGCTCTGCTGGCAGCAGGCAACATTTTCACGAAAATAAGAAAAGCAACCAAATTAAATAATTTACCTTGTTTTCACTCAGGAGACTCCCAGTTAGATAGCAAATGTTCTTTTTTTCCCCAAAATATTATTTTTGTAGGCGAAATAGCTCCCGTTTGTTCATCATGCTTGGCTGAGAAAGCGACCGGAAAATATTACCACTACAACGCTAAACTTTTTTCAAAATTAGCTCCATAATATTGACAGAAACACGGCAAACGTTGTTTAGGATCCATCCTCAAGGTGTTTTTAACATATATATTCGATAATACATCCGTCGAGGCAATTGGTTTCTCATAAGAAGCGATTGGAAAAATGGCTACCTCAGTATTTTACGCAAGATTTTCTGCAGGAGACACCACGTGACCACATGCTAAATATGGTCCCTTACGGCTATTCTTCAATGGAAATGCGTAAAAAGACGTCACAATGCTGTAGACACCTTGGGGAATACGTGGAAAACGTAAGCTTATTCGTAGCTCATTCACAGCCATATAAGGAATCATTGGCATGAGGCGGTTTCAAAAAATGCGGCACTTCCTGGTTGGATTGTTATCTGGGTTTCGCCTGTAACATCAGTTCTGTTACACTCACAGACAATATCTTTGCAGTTTTGGAAACGTCAGAGTGTTTTCTATCCAAAGCTGTCAATTATATGCATAGTCGAGCATCTTTTCGTGACAAAATATATTGTTTAAAACGGGAACGTTCTTTCATCCCAAAGAAATCAAAATAGTGCCCCCTAACACTTAACTGTTTGAAGCTGGTGCACAAAACCGAAAGTAAAAGATGCAAAACCTAAAGAATGGGAAACATAGAAATAGCGTGCATAGAACTGATCTACAGCTGATTAGACTTGTTTTAAATGAGAATGACAGATCTATAACACATATTTCTATGTGAATTCAATATTCATTGAGATTTGAAATCTCTTTTTTCAAGAGTGTTCTGGTCAAGGTAGGCAGCACCAAGTCACAATAACAGACAGACAACATGAAACACTACAAGTAATCTAGTAAAACAACAAATTAAAAACATTGACAGGTCAGGGAATCAGCCTCGAAATCCTTCATCTGTGATTTAAAAACACCAATCGGGACAAGTTCTTCCAGTTTAAAAGTATTTTGTAAGGCGTTCCAAGACGATGGGGCAGAGGACATAAAAGCCCTTTTACCAAATTCAGTTCGGACATTTGGAGCAGTTGGAAGGATAAAGTCCAGCGAACGAAGAAAGTACCCACCACATTTCTGAACAATAAAAATGCCCCCAAAAAAATGGTAGTAACCCAAAATGTAAATACCAGTGACTGAGTCTACAATTGACTAGAGAAGGCCAACCCTGGTATATAAAGTGCAGTGGTGCGTAAGGGTTTTGCAGTTTATAATACATCTCAATGGTAAAGGGTGTCAATTGATCTCAAACACTGAGTGGAAGCATTCATATATAAAATACCCCCATAGTCTAGTAAAGGCATAAATATAGCAGATACTAGCCTACTTCCAGCCTCCTCCTAGTTTCCAACTGGCCTACCTGGTTAAATAAAGGTGAAATAAAAAATATAAACACAGGCCTTATTCCTAAAATAAAATCCCAACTTCAGGTTCATTATTTTGTACGTTTTTGAATATGTAATTTATAAGAGAGGCCATCATCAATTAAAATTCCAAGATATGTGAGGTTACAGCCTCAATCTCATTGCCCTGACAGGTAGTAATAGGTGAAAGGTTCAGAGGTCTATTTCTTGCTTTAGAAAACACCATTAGTTTAGTTTTGTCCGTTTTGAGGATAAGCTTCAATTGACACAAGGTATGTTGAACAGTATAAAAAGCAGCGAGTTCTGGAAAGCTTTTGTAAGAGACGAGGCACAACAATAAATAACAGTATCATCAGCATAAAAGTGGAGTTGTGCATTTTGCACATTTTTGTCTAAATCATTGATATAAATAATGAATAAGAGGGGACCAAGTACAGAGCCCTGGGGCACACCATTACAGACAGACAATTTAACAGACCTAAGCCCATCAAATTGTTCTATCAGACAGATAGTTAGCAAACCATGCAACTGCATGCTCTGAAAGACCTACACTTGACAATCTCTGCCTCAGTATAACTGTATCAAAATGCCCCACAATGACAAAGCAAAAACTGGTTTGTAGAACGTTTTGCAAATGTATAAAAAATAAAAACATAAATATCATATATATATATTTCTTTTTTTAAGTATTCAGATCCTTGACTCAGTACTTTGTTGAAGCACCTTTCGAAGCGATTACAGTCTCGAGTCTTCTTGGGTATAACGCTACAGAACACCTGTATCCCATTCTTCTCTTCATATCCTCTCAAGCTCTGTCAGATTAGATGGGGAGTGTCACTGCACAGCTATTTCAGGTCTCTCCAGATATATTAATCGGGTTAAAGTCCGGGCTCTGGCTGGGCCACTCAAGGACATTCAGAGACTTGTCCAAAGCCACTCCCGCGTTATCTTGGCTTTGTGCTTAGGGTTGTTGTCCTGTTGGAAGTGCAGTGTGGATGCGCATTCCTTCTTGCCTGCTTGCCTGTCTGTTAAGTTTCCTGATAGAGCAAACTTTATTTGTAAAATCACAACACACTTCACATAAAAGATTAGGCATTAAAATAATTTGAAAACACAATTTCAATCTTCAGGATCATTTCCCTCTTTTCAAACAGGAATAACAACATAGTGTTTGATACACGACAGACAGATACACCCATCAATGTTAAGGAATAAGGGCCAAGTCGCCCACAAAGTTACATATTGCAGTTTTAAAACTATAAACATGTAGATGACATGTATGATACATGATAACATACATAATGACTACTGGTTATTAATGATTGATACACATTGTGGAACCACAACTCGTCAGTGTTGTATAACAGCTGTATTACTTCTACAACTAATAGAAGGACAGTAACTAAGCTAACTAATAAAAGCTGAAATAAATCATTCTCTCTACTACTATTCTGACATTTCACATTCTTAACTAAGGAGACGGGAGTAGAAACTAACGGGGCCATTGTTTCATCACAGGACAGTAACTAAGGAGACGGGAGTAGAAACTAACGGGGCCATTGTTTCATCACAGGACAGTAACTAAGGAGACGGGAGTAGAAACTAACGGGGCCATTGTTTCATCACAGGACAGTAACTAAGGAGATGGGAGTAGAAACTAACGGGGCCATTATTTCATCACAGGACAGTAACTAAGTCTACGGGAGTAGAAACTAATGGGGCCATTGTTTCATCACAGGACAGTAACTAAGGAGACGGGAGTAGAAACTAACGGGGCCATTGTTTCATCACAGGATAGTAACTAAGGAGACGGGAGTAGCAACTAACGGGCCATTGTTTCATCACAGGACAGTAACTAGGGAGACGGGAGTAGAAACTAACGGGGCCATTGTTTCATCACAGGACAGTAACTAAGGAGACGGGAGTAGAAACTAATGGGGCCATTGTTTCATCACAGGACAGTAACTAAGGAGATGGGAGTAGAAACTAACGGGGCCATTGTTTCATCACAGGACAAAACATTCCAAGGATTCCAATGCACATAAGCAGAGGGGCGTTACAGGTGCCCTGAAGGGACAAACTACAACATCAATATACAGTCACCATATATAAGGGTTGACTCTTACTGTCTCTGTTGAGCAGTATCTGAGTTTTCAATATATATTTTGTGTTTGTGATGTCAAAGCTTTTACATGTGACCATGTTGTTTTCACCCACACCAAGGGCTGGATTCCATCCATATCGCAGAAGTATCATGGAAGATCCTAATTCAAATGTAAAAGGTAATTTACAACATATGCAGTCCATTTACCGTGAATGCAGTCCATTTACCGTGAATGCAGTCCATTTACCGTGAATGCAGTCCATTTACCGTGAATGCAGTCCATTTACCGTGAATGCAGTCCATTTACCGTGAATGCAGTCCATTTACCGTGAATGCAGTCCATTTACCGTGAATGCAGTCCATTTACCGTGAATGCAGTCCATTTACCGTGAATGCAGTCCATTTACCGTGTATGCAGTCCATTTACCGTGAATGCAGTCCATTTACCGTGAATGCAGTCCATTTACCGTGAATGCAGTCCATTTACCGTGAATGCAGTCCATTTACCGTGAATGCAGTCCATTTACCGTGAATGCAGTCCATTTACCGTGAATGCAGTCCATTTACCGTGAATGCATTAATTAACTATAAGTAAGAACTGGGGCGGCAGGTAGTCTAGTGGTTAGAGCATTGGACTAATAACTTGAAAGGTTGCAACATCAAATCCCCGAGCTGACAAGGTACAAATCTGTTGTTCTGCCCCTGAACAAGGCAGTTAACCCACTGTTCCCCTGAACAGACAGTTAACCCACTGATCCCCAGTAGGATCATTACATACATTATAGAACACCATCTAGAAAACAGAGACATATCATTACATACAGTATAGAACACCATCTAGTAGACAGAGACATATCATTACATACAGTATAGAACACCATCTAGAAGACATATCATTACATACAGTATAGAACACCATCTAGTAGACATATCATTACATACAGTATAGAACACCATCTAGTAGACATATCATTACATACAGTATAGAACACCACCTAGAAGACAGAGACATATCATTACATACAGTATAGAACATCATCTAGAAGACATATCATTACATACAGTATAGAACACCATCTAGTAGACATATCATTACATACAGTATAGAACACCATCTAGAAGACAGAGACATATCATTACATACAGTATAGAACATCATCTAGAAGACATATCATTACATACAGTATAGAACACCATCTAGAAGACATATCATTACATACAGTATAGAACACCATCTAGAAGACAGAGACATATCATTACATACAGTATAGATCACCATCTAGTAGACATATCATTACATACAGTATAGAACACCATCTAGAAGACATATCATTACATACAGTATAGAACACCATCTAGAAGACAGAGACATATCATTACATACAGTATAGAACACCATCTAGAAGACATATCATTACATACAGTATAGAACACCACCTAGAAGACATATCATTACATACAGTATAGAACACCATCTAGAAGACATATCATTACATACAGTATAGAACACCATCTAGAAGACAGAGACATATCATTACATACAGTATAGAACACCATCTAGAAGACAGAGACATATCATTACATACAGTATAGAACACCATCTAGAAGACAAAGACATATCATTACAAACAGTATAGAACACCATCTAGAAGACATAGACATATCATTACATACAGTATAGAACACCATCTAGAAGACATATCATTACATACAGTATAGAACACCATCTAGAAGACAGAGACATATCATTACATACAGTATAGAACACCATCTAGAAGACATATCATTACATACAGTATAGAACACCATCTAGAAGACAGAGACATATCATTACATACAGTATAGAACACCATCTAGAAGACATATCATTACATACAGTATAGAACACCATCTAGAAGACAGAGACATATCATTACATACAGTATAGAACACCATCTAGAAGACATATCATTACATACAGTATAGAACACCATCTAGTAGACATATCATTACATACAGTATAGAACACCATCTAGTAGACATATCATTACATACAGTATAGAACACCATCTAGAAGACAGAGACATATCATTACATACAGTATAGAACATCATCTAGAAGACATATCATTACATACAGTATAGAAACACCATCTAGAAGACATATCATTACATACAGTATAGAACACCATCTAGAAGACAGAGACATATCATTATATACAGTATAGAACACCATCTAGAAGACATATCATTACATACAGTATAGAACACCATCTAGAAGACAGAGACATATCATTATATACAGTATAGAACACCGTCTAGTAGACATATCATTACATACAGTATAGAACACCATCTAGAAGACATATCATTACATACAGTATAGAACACCATCTAGAAGACAGAGACATATCATTACATACAGTATAGAACACCATCTAGAAGACAGAGACATATCATTACATACAGTATAGAACACCATCTAGAAGACAGGGTCATATCATTAATACAGTATAGAACACCATCTAGAAGACATATCATTACATACAGTATAGAACACCATCTAGAAGACAGAGACATATCATTACATACAGTATAGAACACCATCTAGAAGACAGAGACATATCATTACATACAGTATAGAACACCATCTAGAAGACATATCAGTACATACAGTATAGAACACCATCTAGAAGACATATCATTACATACAGTATAGAACACCATCTAAAAGACAGAGACATATCATTACATACAGTATAGAACACCATCTAGAAGACAGAGACATATCATTACATACAGTATAGAACACCATCTAGAAGACATATCATTACATACAGTATAGAACACCATCTAGAAGACAGAGACATATCATTACATACAGTATAGAACACCATCTAGAAGACAGAGACATATCATTACATACAGTATAGAACACCATCTAGAAGACATATCATTACATACAGTATAGAACACCATCTAGAAGACAGTGACATATCATTACATACAGTATAGAACACCATCTAGTAGACAGAGACATATCATTACATACAGTATAGAACACCATCTAGAAGACAGAGACAGATCATTACATACAGTATAGAACACCATCCAGTAGACAGAGACATATCATTACATACAGTATAGAACACCATCTAGAAGACATATCATTACATACATTATAGAACACCATCTAGAAGACAGAGACATATCATTACATACATCTAGAAGACATATCATTACATACAGTATAGAACACCATCTAGAAGACATATCATTACATACAGTATAGAACACGATCTAGTAGACAGAGACATATCATTACATACAGTATAGAACACCATCTAGAAGACATATCATTACATACAGTATAGAACACCATCTAGAAGACATATCATTACATACAGTATAGAACACCATCTAGAAGACAGAGACATATCATTACATACAGTATAGAACATCATCTAGAAGACATATCATTACATACAGTATAGAACACCATCTAGAAGACATATCATTACATACAGTATAGAACACCATCTAGAAGACATATCATTACATACAGTATAGAACACCATCTAGAAGACAGAGACATATCATTACATACAGTATAGAACACCATCTAGAAGACAGAGACATATCATTACATACAGTATAGAACGCCATCTAGAAGACATATCATTACATACAGTATAGAACACCATCTAGAAGACAGAGACATATCATTACATACAGTATAGAACACCATCAAGAAGACAGAGACATATCATTACATACAGTATAGAACACCAACTAGAAGACATATCATTACATTCAGTATAGAACACCATCTAGAAGACAGAGACATATCATTACATACAGTATAGAACACCATCTAGAAGACATATCATTACATACAGTATAGAACACCATCTAGAAGACAGAGACATATCATTACATACAGTATAGAACACCATCTAGAAGACATATCATTACATACAGTATAGAACACCACCTAGAAGACATATCATTACATACAGAATAGAACACCATCTAGAAGACATATCATTACATACAGTATAGAACACCATCTAGAAGACAGAGACATATCATTACATACAGTATAGAACACCATCTAGAAGACAGAGACATATCATTACATACAGTATAGAACACCATCTAGAAGACATATCATTACATACAGTATAGAACACCATCTAGAAGACATATCATTACATACAGTATAGAACACCATCTAGAAGACAGGGACATATCATTACATACAGTATAGAACACCATCTAGAAGACAGAGACATATCATTACATACAGTATAGAACACCATCTAGAAGACATATCATTACATACAGTATAGAACACAATCTAGAAGACATATCATTACATACAGTATAGAACACCATCTAGAAGACAGAGACATATCATTATATACAGTATAGAACACCATCTAGAAGACATATCATTACATACAGTATAGAACACCATCTAGAAGACAGAGACATATCATTACATACAGTATAGAACACCATCTAGAAGACAGAGACATATCATTACATACAGTATAGAACACCATCTAGAAGACATATCATTACATACAGTATAGAACACCATCTAGAAGACAGTGACATATCATTACATACAGTATAGAACACCATCTAGTAGACAGAGACATATCATTACATACAGTATAGAACACCATCTAGAAGACAGAGACAGATCATTACATACAGTATAGAACACCATCCAGTAGACAGAGACATATCATTACATACAGTATAGAACACCATCTAGAAGACATATCATTACATACATTATAGAACACCATCTAGAAGACAGAGACATATCATTACATACATCTAGAAGACATATCATTACATACAGTATAGAACACCATCTAGAAGACATATCATTACATACAGTATAGAACACGATCTAGTAGACAGAGACATATCATTACATACAGTATAGAACACCATCTAGAAGACATATCATTACATACAGTATAGAACACCATCTAGAAGACATATCATTACATACAGTATAGAACACCATCTAGAAGACAGAGACATATCATTACATACAGTATAGAACATCATCTAGAAGACATATCATTACATACAGTATAGAACACCATCTAGAAGACATATCATTACATACAGTATAGAACACCATCTAGAAGACATATCATTACATACAGTATAGAACACCATCTAGAAGACAGAGACATATCATTACATACAGTATAGAACACCATCTAGAAGACAGAGACATATCATTACATACAGTATAGAACGCCATCTAGAAGACATATCATTACATACAGTATAGAACACCATCTAGAAGACAGAGACATATCATTACATACAGTATAGAACACCATCAAGAAGACAGAGACATATCATTACATACAGTATAGAACACCAACTAGAAGACATATCATTACATTCAGTATAGAACACCATCTAGAAGACAGAGACATATCATTACATACAGTATAGAACACCATCTAGAAGACATATCATTACATACAGTATAGAACACCATCTAGAAGACAGAGACATATCATTACATACAGTATAGAACACCATCTAGAAGACATATCATTACATACAGTATAGAACACCACCTAGAAGACATATCATTACATACAGAATAGAACACCATCTAGAAGACATATCATTACATACAGTATAGAACACCATCTAGAAGACAGAGACATATCATTACATACAGTATAGAACACCATCTAGAAGACAGAGACATATCATTACATACAGTATAGAACACCATCTAGAAGACATATCATTACATACAGTATAGAACACCATCTAGAAGACATATCATTACATACAGTATAGAACACCATCTAGAAGACAGGGACATATCATTACATACAGTATAGAACACCATCTAGAAGACAGAGACATATCATTACAGACAGTATAGAACACCATCTAGAAGACATATCATTACATACAGTATAGAACACCATCTAGTAGACAGAGACATATCATTACATACAGTATAGAACACCATCTAGAAGACAGAGACATATCATTACATACATTATAGAACACCATCTAGAAGACATATCATTACATACAGTATAGAACACCATCTAGAAGACATATCATTACATACAGTATAGAACGCCATCTAGAAGACAGAGACATATCATTATATACAGTATAGAACACCATCTAGAAGACATATCATTACATACAGCATAGAACACCATCTAGAAGACAGAGACATATCATTACATACAGTATAGAACACCATCTAGTAGACATATCATTACATACAGTATAGAACACCATCTAGAAGACATATCATTACATACAGTATAGAACACTATCTAGAAGACAGAGACATATCATTACATACAGTATAGAACACCATCTAGAGACAGAGACATATCATTACATACAGTATAGAACACCATCTAGAAGACAGAGTCATATCATTAAATACAGTATAGAACACCATCTAGAAGACATATCATTACATACAGTATAGAACACTATCTAGAAGACAGAGACATATCATTGCATACAGTATAGAACACCATCTAGTAGACATCATTACAGTACCTAGACAGAGACATATCATTACATACAGTATAGAGAACACCATCTAGAAGACATATCATTACATACAGTATAGAACACCATCTAGAAGACATATCATTACTACAGTATAGAAACACCATCTAGTAGACAGAGACATATCATTACATACAGTATAGAACACCATCTAGAAGACATATCATTACATACAGTATAGAACACCATCTAAAGACAGAGACATATCAATTACATACAGTATAGAACACCATCTAGTAGAACCGAGACATATCATTACATACAGTATAGAACACCATCTAGAAGACATATCATTACATACCGTATAGAACACCATCTAGAAGACATATCATTACATACAGTATAGAAAACACACATCCTAGAAGACAGAGACTATCATTACATACAGTATAGACACCATCTAGTAGACATATCATTACATACATTATAGAACACCATCTAGAAGACAAGACATATAATTAACATACAGTATAGAACACCATCTAGAAGACAGAGACATATCATTACATACAGTATAAACACCATCTAGAAGCAGAGACATATCAGTACATAAGTATAGAACAGCCATCTAGTAACATATCATTACATACAGTATAGAACACCATCTAGTAGACAGAGACATATCATTACATAAAGTATAGAACACCATCTAGTAGACAGAGACATTTCATTACATACGTATAGAACACCATCTAGAAGACAGATCATTACATACAGTATAGAACACCATCGAGAAGACATATCATTACATACAGTATAGAACAACCATCTAGAAGACAGAGACATATCATTACATACAGTATAGAACACCATCTAGAAGACATATCATTACATACAGTATAAAACACCATCTAGTAGACATATCATTACATACAGTATAGACACCATCTACAAGACATATCATTACATACAGTATAGAACACCATCTAGTAGACATATCATTACATACAGTATAGAACACCATCTAGAAGACATATCATTACATACAGTATAGAACACCATCTAGAGACATATCATTACTACAGTATAGAACACATCTAGAAGACATCTCATTACATACAGTATAGAACACCATCTAAAGAAGACATATCATTACATACAGTATAGAACACCATCTAGTAGACATATCATTACCTACAGTATAGAACACCATCTAGAAGACATTCTTACATACAGTATAGAAAACCATCTAGAAGACCTATCATTACATACAGTATAGAACACCATCTAGAAGACATATCATTACATACAGTATAGAACACCATCTAGAAGACAGAGACATATCATACAATACAGTATAGAACACCATCTAGAAGACATTCATTACATACAGTATAGAACACCATCTAGAAGACAGAGACATATCATTACAATACAGTATAGAACACCATCTAGAAACAGAGACATATCATTACATACAGTATAGAACACCATCTAGAAGACATATCATTACATACAGTATAGAACACCATCTAGAAACAGGACAGATCATTACTACAGTATAGAACACCATCTAGAGACAAGACATATCATTACATACAGTATAGAACACCATCTAGAAGACATATCATTACATACAGTATAGAACCATCTAGAAGACATATCATTACATACAGTATAGAACACCATCTAGAAGACCAGGACATATCATTATATACAGTATAGAACACCATCTAGAACAGAGACATATCATTACATACAGTATAAGAACACCATCTAGAAACAGAGACATATCATTACATACAGTATAGAACACCATCTAGAAGACATATCATTACATACAGTATAGAACACCATCTAGAAGACAGAGACATATCATTACATACAGTATAGAACACCATCTAGAAGACAGACATATCATTATATACAGTATAGAACACCATCTAGAAGACATATCATTACATACAGTATAGAACACCATCTAGAAGACAGAGACATATCATTACATACAGTATAGAACACCATCTAGAAGACATATCATTACATACAGTATAGAACACCATCTAGAAGACAGAGACATATCATTACATACAGTATAGAACACCATCTAGAGAGACCATATCATTACATACAGTATAGAACACCATCTAGAAGACAGAGACATATCATTACATACAGTATAGAACACCATCTAGAAGACAGAGACATATCATTACATACGTATAGAACACCATCTAGAAGACATATCATTACATACAGTTAGAACACCATCTAGAAGACATATCATTACATACAGTAGAACACCATCTAGAAGACAGGGACATATCATTACATACAGTATAGAACACCATCTGAAGACAAGACATATCATTACATACAGTATAGAACAACCATCTAGAAGACTATCATTACATACAGTATAGAACACATCTAGAAGACATATCATTACATACAGTATATAACACCATCTAGAAGACAGAGACATATATCATTATATACAGTATAGAACCACCATCTAAGAAGACATATCAATTACATACAGTATAGAACACCATCTAGAAAAGACCAGAGACTATATCATTACATACAGTATAGAACACCATCTAGAAGACAGAGACATAATCATTATATACAGTATAGAACACCATCTAGAAGACATATCATTACATACAGTATAGAACACCATCTAGAAGACAGAGACATATCATTACATACAGTATAGAACACCATCTAGAAGACAGGGTCATATCATTAAATACAGTATAGAACACCATCAGAAGACATATCATTACATACAGTATAGAACACCATCTAGAAGACAGAGACAGATCATTACATACAGTAGTAGAACACCATCTAGTAGACAGAGACATATCATTACATACAGTATAGAACACCATCTAGAAGACATATCATTACATACATTATAGAACACCATCTAGAGACAGAGACATAATCATTACATACAGTATAGAACACCATCTAGAAGACATATCATTACATACAGTATGGAACACCATCTAGAAGACATATCATTACATACAGTATAGAACACGATCTAGTAGACAAGACATATCATTACATACAGTATAGAACACCATCTAGGACAGACATATCATTACATACAGTATAGAAACACCATCTAGAAGACATATCATTACATACAGTATAGAACACCATTAGAGACTATATTACATACAGTATAGAACACCATCTTAGAAGACATATCATTACATACAGTATAGAACACCATCTAGAAGGACATATCATTACATACAGTATAGAACACCATCTAGAAGACAGAGACAGATCATTAACATACCGTAATGAACACCATCTAGTAGACAGAGACATATCATTACATACAGTATAGAACACCATCTAGAAGAGACATATCATTACATACATTATAGAACACCACTAGTAGACAGACGACATATCTTACATACAGTATAGAACACCATCTAGAAGACATATCATTACATACGGTATAGAACACCATCTAGAAGACATATCATTACATACAGTATAGAACACCACGATCTAGTAGACAGAGACATATCATTCCATACCGTATAGTAACACCATCTAGAACGACCATATCATTACATACAGTATTTAGAACACCATCTAGAAGACATATCATTACATACAGTATAGAACACCATCTAGAAGACATATCATTACATACAGTATTATAGAACACCATCTAGAAAGACATATCATTACTACAGTATAGAACACCATCTAGAAGACAGAGACATATCATTACATACAGTATAGAACACCATCTAGAAGACAGGCATATCATTACATACAGTATAGAAACACCATCTAGTAAGACATACATCTACATACAGTATAGAACACCATCTAGAAGACATATCATTACAACAGTATAGAACACCATCTAGAAGACATATCAATTACATACAGTATAGAACACCATCTAGAAGACATATCATTACATACAGTATAGAACACCATCTAGTAGACAGAGACATATCATTTACATACAGTATAGAACACCATCTAGAAGACAGAGACATATCATTACATACAGTATAGAACACCATCTAGTAGACATATCATTACATACAGTATAGAACACCATCTAGAAGACAGAGACATATCATTACATACAGTATAGAACACCATCTAGAAGACAGAGACATATCATTACATACAGTATAGAACACCATCTAGAAGACATATCATTACATACAGTATAGAACACCATCTAGAAGACAGAGACATATCATTACATACAGTATAGAACACCATCTAGAAGACATATCATTACATACAGTATAGAACACCATCTAGAAGACAGAGACATATCATTACATACAGTATAGAACACCATCTAGAAGACATATCATTACATACAGTATAGAACACCATCTAGAAGACAGAGACATATCATTACATACAGTATAGAACACCATCTAGAAGACAGAGACATATCATTACATACAGTATAGAACACCATCTAGAAGACATATCATTACATACAGTATAGAACACCATCTAGAAGACATATCATTACATACAGTATAGAACACCATCTAGAAGACATATCATTACATACAGTATAGAACACCATCTAGAAGACATATCATTACATACAGTATAGAACACCATCTAGAAGACAGAGACATATCATTACATACAGTATAGAACACCATCTAGAAGACATATCATTACATACAGTATAGAACACCATCTAGAAGACATATCATTACATACAGTATAGAACACCATCTAGAAGACAGAGACATATCATTACATACAGTATAGAACACCATCTAGAAGACATATCATTACATACAGTATAGAACACCATCTAGAAGACAGAGACATATCATTACATACAGTATAGAACACCATCTAGAAGACAGAGACATATCATTACATACAGTATAGAACACCATCTAGAAGACATATCATTACATACAGTATAGAACACCATCTAGAAGACATATCATTACATACAGTATAGAACACCATCTAGAAGACAGAGACATATCATTACATACAGTATAGAACACCATCTAGAAGACATATCATTACATACAGTATAGAACACCATCTAGAAGACAGAGACATATCATTACATACAGTATAGAACACCATCTAGAAGACATATCATTACATACAGTATAGAACACCATCTAGAAGACATATCATTACATACAGTATAGAACACCATCTAGAAGACAGAGACATATCATTACATACAGTATAGAACACCATCTAGAAGACATATCATTACATACAGTATAGAACACCATCTAGAAGACAGAGACATATCATTACATACAGTATAGAACACCATCTAGAAGACAGAGACATATCATTACATACAGTATAGAACACCATCTAGAAGACATATCATTACATACAGTATAGAACACCATCTAGAAGACAGAGACATATCATTACATACAGTATAGAACACCATCTAGAAGACAGAGACATATCATTACATACAGTATAGAACACCATCTAGAAGACATATCATTACATACAGTATAGAACACCATCTAGAAGACATATCATTACATACAGTATAGAACACCATCTAGAAGACAGAGACATATCATTACATACAGTATAGAACACCATCTAGAAGACATATCATTACATACAGTATAGAACACCATCTAGAAGACAGAGACATATCATTACATACAGTATAGAACACCATCTAGAAGACATATCATTACATACAGTATAGAACACCATCTAGAAGACAGAGACATATCATTACATACAGTATAGAACACCATCTAGAAGACATATCATTACATACAGTATAGAACACCATCTAGAAGACAGAGACATATCATTACATACAGTATAGAACACCATCTAGAAGACATATCATTACATACAGTATAGAACACCATCTAGAAGACAGAGACATATCATTACATACAGTATAGAACACCATCTAGAAGACATATCATTACATACAGTATAGAACACCATCTAGAAGACAGATCATTACATACAGTATAGAACACCATCTAGAAGACATATCATTACATACAGTATAGAACACCATCTAGAAGACAGAGACATATCATTACATACAGTATAGAACACCATCTAGAAGACATATCATTACATACAGTATAGAACACCATCTAGAAGACATATCATTACATACAGTATAGAACACCATCTAGAAGACAGAGACATATCATTACATACAGTATAGAACACCATCTAGAAGACATATCATTACATACAGTATAGAACACCATCTAGAAGACAGAGACATATCATTACATACAGTATAGAACACCATCTAGAAGACAGAGACATATCATTACATACAGTATAGAACCTGTCTCTTATACCATCTAGATGTGTATAAGAGACAGTATCATTACATACAGTATAGAACACCATCTAGAAGACATAGACATATCATTACATACAGTATAGAACACCATCTAGAAGACATATCATTACATACAGTATAGAACACCATCTAGAAGACAGAGACATATCATTACATACAGTATAGAACACCATCTAGAAGACATATCATTACATACAGTATAGAACACCATCTAGAAGACATATCATTACATACAGTATAGAACACCATCTAGAAGACATATCATTACATACAGTATAGAACACCATCTAGAAGACAGAGACATATCATTACATACAGTATAGAACACCATCTAGAAGACATATCATTACATACAGTATAGAACACCATCTAGAAGACATATCATTACATACAGTATAGAACACCATCTAGAAGACATATCATTACATACAGTATAGAACACCATCTAGAAGACAGAGACATATCATTACATACAGTATAGAACACCATCTAGAAGACATATCATTACATACAGTATAGAACACCATCTAGAAGACATATCATTACATACAGTATAGAACACCATCTAGAAGACAGAGACATATCATTACATACAGTATAGAACACCATCTAGAAGACATATCATTACATACAGTATAGAACACCATCTAGAAGACAGAGACATATCATTACATACAGTATAGAACACCATCTAGAAGACATATCATTACATACAGTATAGAACACCATCTAGAAGACATATCATTACATACAGTATAGAACACCATCTAGAAGACAGAGACATATCATTACATACAGTATAGAACACCATCTAGAAGACATATCATTACATACAGTATAGAACACCATCTAGAAGACAGAGACATATCATTACATACAGTATAGAACACCATCTAGAAGACATATCATTACATACAGTATAGAACACCATCTAGAAGACAGAGACATATCATTACATACAGTATAGAACACCATCTAGAAGACAGAGACATATCATTACATACAGTATAGAACACCATCTAGAAGACATATCATTACATACAGTATAGAACACCATCTAGAAGACATATCATTACATACAGTATAGAACACCATCTAGAAGACAGAGACATATCATTACATACAGTATAGAACACCATCTAGAAGACAGAGACATATCATTACATACAGTATAGAACACCATCTAGAAGACATATCATTACATACAGTATAGAACACCATCTAGAAGACAGAGACATATCATTACATACAGTATAGAACACCATCTAGAAGACAGAGAAAATCCTTATCATTACATACAGTATAGAACACCATCTAGAAAGACATATCATTACATACAGTATAGAACACCATCTAGAGACAGAGACATATCATTACATAAGTATAGAACACATCTAGAAGACAGAGACATATCATTACATACGTATAGAACACATCTAGAAGACAAAGACATTATCATTCAACAGTATAGAACACCATCTAGAAGACATAGACATATCATTACATACAGATAGAAACCATCTAGAGACAGACATATCATTACATACAGTATAGAACACCATCTAGAAGACAAGACATATCATTACATACAGTATAGAACACCATCTAGAAGACATATCATATCATGACATACAGTATAGAACACCATCTAGAGACATATCATTACATACAGTATAGAACACCTAGAAGACAGAGACATATCATTACATACAGTATAGAACACCATCTAGAAGACATATCATTACAACAGTATAGAACACCATCTAGAAGACAGAGACATATCATTACATACAGTATAGAAACACCATCTAGAAGACAAGACATATCATTACATACAGTATAGAACACCATCTAGAAGACATATCATTACATAACAGTATAGAACACCATCTAGAAAGACATATCATTACATACAGTATAGAACACCATCTAGAAGACAGAGACATATCATTACATACAGTATAGACACCATCTAGAAAGACATATCATTACATACAGTATAGAACACCATCTAAAGACAAGACATATCATTACATACAGTATAGAACACCATCTAGAAGACATATCATTACATACAGTATAGAACACCATCTAGAAGACATATCATTACATTACAGTATAGAACACCATCTAGAAGACATATCATTACATACAGTATAGAACACCATCTAGAAGACATATCATTACATACAGTATAGAACACCATCTAGAAGACAGAGACATATCATTAAATACAGTATAGAACACCATCTAGAAGACATATCATTACATACAGTATAGAACACCATCTAGAAGACAGAGACATATCATTACATACAGTATAGAACACCATCTAGAGACATATCATTACATACAGTATAGAACACCATCTAGAAGACATATCATTACATACAGTATAGAACACCATCTAGAAGACAGAGACATATCATTACATACAGTATAGAACACCATCTAGAAGACAGAGACATATCATTACATACAGTATAGAACACCATCTAGAAGACATATCATTACATACAGTATAGAACACCATCTAGAAGACATATCATTACATACAGTATAGAACACCATCTAGAAGACAGAGACATATCATTACATACAGTATAGAACACCATCTAGAAGACAGAGACATATCATTACATACAGTATAGAACACCATCTAGAAGACATATCATTACATACAGTATAGAACACCATCTAGAAGACAGAGACATATCATTACATACAGTATAGAACACCATCTAGAAGACAGAGACATATCATTACATACAGTATAGAACACCATCTAGAAGACATATCAGTACATACAGTATAGAACACCATCTAGAAGACATATCATACATACAGTATAGAACACCATCTAAAAGACAGAGACATATCATTACATACAGTATAGAACACCATCTAGAAGACAGAGACATATCATTACATACAGTATAGAAAACACCATCTAGAAGACATATCATTACATACAGTATAGAACACATCTAGAAGAAGAGACATATCATTACATACAGTATAGAACACCATCTAAGACAGAGGACATATCATTACATACAGTATAGAACACCATCTAGAAAGACATATCATTACATACAGTATAGAACACCATCTAGAAGACAGAGACATATCATTACATACAGTATAGAACACCATCTAGAAGACAGAGACATTACATACATATAGAACACCACCTAGTAAGAGACATATCATTACATACAGATAGCACATCTAGAAGACATATCATTACATAACAGTATAGAACACCATCTAGGACAGAGACATATCATTACATACAGTATAGAACACCATCTAGAAGACAGAGACATATCATTACATACAGTATAGAACACCATCTTAGAAGACAGAGACATATCATTACATACAGTATAGAACACCATCTAGACAGAGAATATCATACATACAGTATAGAACACCATCTAGAAGACAGAGACATATCATTACATACAGTATAGAACACCATCTAGAAGACAAGACATCATCATTACATACAGTATAGAACACCATCTAGAAGACATAGACATATCATTACATACAGTATAGAACACCATCTAGAAGACATATCATTACATACAGTATAGAACACCATCTAGAAGACAGAGACATATCATTACATACAGTATAGAACACCATCTAGAAGACATATCATTACATACAGTATAGAACACATCTAGAAGACAGAGACATATCATTACATACAGTATAGAACGCCATCTAGAAGACATATCATTACATACAGTATAGAACACCATCTAGAAGACAGAGACATATCATTACATACAGTATAGAACACCATCTAGAAGACATATCATTACATACAGTATAGAACACCATCTAGAAGACATATCATTACATACAGTATAGAACACCATCTAGAAGACATATCATTACATACAGTATAGAACACCATCTAGAAGACAGAGACATATCATTACATACAGTATAGAACACCATCTAGAAGACATATCATTACATACAGTATAGAACACCATCTAGAAGACATATCATTACATACAGTATAGAACACCATCTAGAAGACAGAGACATATCATTACATACAGTATAGAACACCATCTAGAAGACATATCATTACATACAGTATAGAACACCATCTAGAAGACAGAGACATATCATTACATACAGTATAGAACACCATCTAGTAGACATATCATTACATACAGTATAGAACACCATCTAGAAGACATATCATTACATACAGTATAGAACACCATCTAGAAGACAGAGACATATCATTACATACAGTATAGAACACCATCTAGAAGACAGAGACATATCATTACATACAGTATAGAAACACATCTAGAAGACAGGGTCATATCATTAAATACAGTATAGAACACCATCTAGAAGGACATATCATTACATACAGTATAGAACACCATCTAGAAGACAGAGACATATCATTACATACAGTATAGAACACCATCTAGAAGACAGAGACATATCATTACATACAGTATAGAACACCATCTAGAAGACATATCAGTACATACAGTAATAGAACACCATCTAGAAGACATATCATTACATACAGTATAGAACACCATCTAAAAGACAGAGACATATCATTACTACAGTATAGAACACCATCTAGAAGACAGAGACATATCATTACATACAGTATAGAACACCATCTAGAAGACATATCATTACATACAGTATAGAACACATCTAGAAGACAGAGACATATCATTACATACCGTATAGAAACACCATCTAGAAGACAGAGACATATCATTACATACAGTATAGAACACCATCTAGAAGACATATCATTACATACAGTATAGAACACCATCTAGAAGACAGAGACATATCATTAACATACAGTATAGAACACCATCTAGAGACAGAGACATATCATTACATACAGTATAGAACACCATCTAAAGACAGAACAGATCCATTACATGACAGTATAGAACACCATCCAGTAGACAGAGCATATCATTACATACAGTATAGAACACCATCTAGAAGACATATCATTACATACATATAGAACACCATCTAGAAGCAGAGGACATATCATTACATGACATTCTAGAAGACATATCATTACATAACAGTATAGAACACCATCTAGAAGACATATCATTACATACAGTATAGAAACACGACTAGTAGACAGGACATATCATTACATACAGTATAGAACACCATCTAGAAGACATATCATTACATACAGTATAGAACACCATGTCTGAAGACATATCATTACATACAGTATAGAACACCATCTGAGACAGACATATCATTACATACAGTATAGAACACCATCTAGAAGACATATCATTACATACAGTATAGAACACCATCTAGAAGACAGAGACATATCATTACATACAGTATAGAACACCATCTAGAAGACATATCATTACATACAGTATAGAACACCATCTAGAAGACATATCATTACATACAGTATAGAACACCATCTAGAAGACATATCATTACATACAGTATAGAACACCATCTAGAAGACATATCATTACATACAGTATAGAACACCATCTAGAAGACAGACATATCATTACATACAGTATAGAACACCATCTAGAAGACATATCATTACATACAGTATAGAACACCATCTAGAAGACAGAGACATATCATTACATACAGTATAGAACACCATCTAAGAAGACAGAGACATATCATTACATACAGTATAGAACACCAATCTAGAAGACATATCATTACATTACAGTATAGAACACCATCTAGAGAAGAGACATATCATTATACATACAGTATAGAACAGCGCATCTAGAAGACAGGACCCCATATCATACATACAGTATAGAACCACCATCTAGGAAGAACAGACGACATATCATTACATACAGTATAGAACCCCATCTAGAAGACATAGACATATCATTACAGTACAGTATAGAACACCTAGCAAGACAAGACATATCATTACATAACAGTATAGAACACCATCTAGAAGACAGAGACATATCATTACATACAGTATAGAACACCATCTAGAAGACCATATCATTACATACAGTATAGAACACCATCTAGAAGACAGAGACATATCATTACATAAGTACTAGAACACCCATCTAGGAAGACATAATCATTAATACAGTATAGAACACCATCCTAGAAGACAGAGACATATCATATACATAACAGTATAGACACCATCTAAGAAGACATATCATTACCATAACAGTATAGAACACCATCTAGTAGACATATCATTACATACAGTAATAGAACACCATCTAGAAGACATATCATTACATACAGTATAGAACACCATCTAGAAGACAGAGACATATCATTACATACAGTATAGAACACCATCTAGAAGACATATCATTACATACAGTATAGAACACCATCTAGAAGACATATCATTACATACAGTATAGAACACCATCTAGAAGACAGAGACATATCATTATATACAGTATAGAACACCATCTAGAACAGGACATATCATTACATACAGTATAGAACACCATCTAGAAGACAGAGACATATCATTACATAAGTATAGAACACCATCTAGAAGACATCTCATTACATACAGTATAGAAACACCATCTAAGAAGACATATCATTACATACAGTATAGAACACCATCTAGAAGACAGACATATCATTACATACGTATAGAACACCATCTAGAAGACATATCATTACATACAGTATAGAACACCATCTAGAGACAGAGACATATCATTACATACAGTATAGAACACCATCTAAGAAGAGACATATCATTTACATACAGTATAGAACGCCATCTAGAAGAACATATCATTACATTACAGTATAGAACACCATCTAGAAGACAGAGACATATCATTACATACAGTATAGAACACCATCTAAGAAGACAGAGACATATCATTACATACAGTATAGAACACCAATCTAAGAGACATATCATTACATACAGTATAGAACACCATCTAGAAGACAGAGACATATCATTACATACAGTATAGAACACCATCTAGAAGACAGAGACATATCATTACATACAGTATAGAACACCATCTAGAAGACAAAGACATATCATTACATACAGTATAGAACACCATCTAGGAATAGACATATCATTACATACAGTATAGAACACCATCTAGAAGACATATCATTACATACAGTATAGAACACCATCTAGAAGACAGAGACATATCATTACATACAGTATAGAACACCATCTAGAAGACATATCATTACATACAGTATAGAACACCATCTAGAAGACAGAGACATATCATTACATACAGTATAGAACGCCATCTAGAAGACATATCATACATACAGTATAGAACACCATCTAGAAGACAGAGACATATCATACATACAGTATAGAACACCATCTAGAAGACATATCATTACATACAGTATAGAACACCATCTAGTAGACATTATCAATTACATAACAGTATAGAACACCATCTAGTAGGACCTCATCATACATACAGTATAGAACACCATCTAGAAGACGAGACATATCATTACATACAGTATAGAACATCATCTAGAAGGACATATCATCCATACAGTATAGAACACCATCTAGAAGCCCATATCATTACATACAGTTATAAGAACACCATCTAGAGACAGAGACATATCATTATATACAGTATAGAACACCATCTAGAAGACATATCATACATACAGTATTAGAACACCATCTAGAAGACAGAGACATATCATTAAATATAGTATAGAACACCATCCAGTAGAAGAGACATGTCATTACATACAGTATAGAACACCATCTAGAAAGACATTTGCATTACATACATTATAGAACACCATCTAGAAGACAGAGACATATCATACATTACATACCATCTAGAAGAAGATATCATTACATACAGTATAGAACACCACTAGAAGACATATCATTACATACAGATAAAGAACACCATCTAGAAGACATATCATTACATACAGTATAGAACACCATCTAAAGACAGAGACATATCATTACATACAGTATAGAACACCATCTAGAAAGACATATCATTACATACAGTAATAGAACACCATCTAGAAGACATATCATTACATACAGTATAGAACACCACTAGAAGACATATCATTACATACAGTATAGAACACCATCTAGAAGACAGAGACATATCATTACATACAGTATAGAACACCATCTAGAAGACAGAGACATATCATTACATACAGTATAGAACACCATCTAGAAGACATATCATTACATACAGTATAGAACACCATCTAGAAGACATATCATTACATACAGTATAGAACACCATCTAGAGACAGAGACATATCATTATATACAGTATAGAACACCATCTAGAAGACATATCATTACATACAGTATAGAACACCATCTAGAAGACGAGACATATCATTACATACAGTATAGAACACCATCTAGTAGACATATCATTACATACAGTATAGAACACCATCTAGAAGACATATCATTACATACAGTATAGAACACCATCTAGAAGACAGAGACATATCATTACATACAGTATAGAACACCATCTAGAAGACAGAGACATATCATTACATACAGTATAGAACACCATCTAGAAGACAGGTCATATCATTACATACAGTATAGAACACCATCTAGAAGACATATCATTACATACAGTATAGAACACCATCTAGAAGACAGAGACATATCATTACATACAGTATAGAACACCATCTAGAAGACAGAGACATATCATTACATACAGTATAGAACACCATCTAGAAGACATATCAGTACATCCAGTATAGAACACCATCTAGAAGACATATCATTACATACAGTATAGAACACCATCTAAAAGACAGAGACATATCATTACATACAGTATAGAACACAATCTAGAAGACAGAGACATATCATTACATACAGTATAGAACACCATCTAGAAGACATATCATTTACATACAGTATAGAACACCATCTAGAAGACAGAGACATATCATTACATACAGTATAGAACACCATCTAGAAAGACAGAGACATATCATTACATACAGTATAGAAACACCATCTAGAAGACATATCATTACATACAGTATAGAACACCATCTAGAAGACAGCGACATATCATTACATCCAGTATAGAACACCATCTAGTAGACAGAGACATATCATTACATACAGTATAGAAACACATCTAGAAGACAAGACATATCATTACATACAGTATAGAACACCATCTAGTAAGACAGAGACCATATCATTACAATACAGTATAGAACACCATCTAGAAGACATATCATTACATACAGTATAGAACACCATCTTAAGACAGAGAATATCATTACCTACAGTATAGAACACCATCTACAAGGACATATCATGTACATACAGTATAGAACACCATCTAGAGAAAGAGTCATATCATTACATCAGTATAGAACACCATCTAGAAGACATATCATTACATACAGTATAGAACACATCTAGAAGACAGAGGACATATCATTACATACAGTATAGAACACCATCTAGAAGACATATCATTACATACAGTATAGAACACCATCTAGAAGACATATCATTACATAACAGTATAGAACACCATCTAGAAGCAGACATATCATTACATACAGTATAGAACAACATCTAGAAGACAGAGGGACATATCATTACATACAGTATAGAACACCATCTAGAAGACATATCATTACATACAGTATAGAACACCATCTAGAAGACAGAGACATATCATTACATACAGTATAGAACACCATCTAGAAGACATATCATTACATACAGTATAGAACACCATCTAGAAGACATATCATTACATACAGTATAGAACACCATCTAGAAGACAGAGACATATCATTACATACAGTATAGAACACCATCTAGAAGACAGAGACATATCATTACATACAGTATAGAACACCATCTAGAAGACAGGACATATCATTACATACAGTATAGAACACCATCTAGAAGACATATCATTACATACAGTATAGAACACCATCTAGAAGACAGAGACATATCATTACATACAGTATAGAACACCATCTAGAAGACAGAGACATATCATTACATACAGTATAGAACACCATCTAGAAGACATATCATTACATACAGTATAGAACACCATCTAGAAGACATATCATTACATACAGTATAGAACACCATCTAGAAGACAGAGACATATCATTACATACAGTATAGAACACCATCTAGAAGACAGAGACATATCATTACATACAGTATAGAACACCATCTAGAAGACATATCATTACATACAGTATAGAACACCATCTAGAAGACAGAGACATATCATTACATACAGTATAGAACACCATCTAGAAGACAGAGACATATCATTACATACAGTATAGAACACCATCTAGAAGACATATCATTACATACAGTATAGAACACCATCTAGAAGACAGAGACATATCATTACATACAGTATAGAACACCATCTAGTAGACAGAGACATATCATTACATACAGTATAGAACACCATCTAGAAGACAGAGACATATCATTACATACAGTATAGAACACCATCTAGTAGACAGAGACATATCATTACATACAGTATAGAACACCATCTAGAAGACATATCATTACATACAGTATAGAACACCATCTAGAAGACAGAGACATATCATTACATACATCTAGAAGACATATCATTACATACAGTATAGAACACCATCTAGAAAGACATATCATTACATACAAGTATAGAACACATCTAGAAGACAGAGACATATCATTAATACATGTATAGAACACCATCTAGAAGACATATCATTACATACAGTATGAAACACGATCTAGAAAGGACATATCATTACATACAGTATAGAACACCATCTAAAGCAGAGACATATCATTACATACAGTATAGAACACCATCTAGAAGACATATCATTACATACAGTATAGAACACCATCTAGAAGACAGGGTCATATCATTAATACAGTATAGAACACCATCTAGAAGACATATCATTACATACAGTATAGAACACCATCTAGAAGACAGAGACATATCATTACATACAGTAGAACATCCATCTAGAAGACCTATCATTAACATACAGTATAGAACACCATCTAGATACAGACATATCATTACATACAGTATAGAACACCATCTAGAAGACATATCATTACATACAGTATAGAACACCATCTAGAAGACGAGACATATCATTACATACAGTATAGAACACCATCTAGAAGACAGAGACATATCATTACATACAGTATAGAACACCATCTAGAAGACAATATCATTACATACCAGTATAGAACACCATCTAGAAGACATATCATTACATTACAGTATAGAACACCATCTAAAGACAGAGACATATCATTACATACAGTATAGAACACCATCTAAAAGACAGAGACATATCATTACATACCAGTATAGAACACCATCTAGAAGACATATCATTACATACAGTATAGAACACCATCTAGAGACAGAGACATATCATTACATACAGTATAGAACACCATCTAGAGACAGAGACATATCCATTACATACAGTATAGAACACCATCTAGAAGACATATCATTACATACAGTATAGAACACCATCTAGAAGACAGAGACATATCATTACATACAGTATAGAACACCATCTAGTAGACAGAGACAGATCATTACATACAGTATAGAACACCATCTAGAAGACAGAGACAGATCATTACATACAGTATAGAACACCACATCCAGTAGACAGAGACATATCATTACATACAGTATAGAACACCATCTAGAAGACATATCATTACATACATTATAGAACACCATCTAGAAGACAGAGACATATCATTACATACATCTAGAAGACATATCATTACATACAGTATAGAACACCATCTAGAAGACATAATCATTACATACAGTATAGAACACCGATCTAGTAGACAGAGACATATCATTACATACAGTATAGAACACCATCTAGAAGACATATCATTACATACAGTATAGAACACCATCTAGAAGACATATCATTACATACAGTATAGAACACCATCTAGAAGACATATCATTACATACAGTATAGAACACCATCTAGAAGACATATCATTACATACAGTATAGAACACCATCTAGAAGACAGAGACATATCATTACATACAGTATAGAACACCATCTAGAAGACATATCATTACATACAGTATAGAACACCATCTAGAAGACATATCATTACATACAGTATAGAACACCATCTAGAAGACATATCATTACATACAGTATAGAACACCATCTAGAAGACAGAGACATATCATTACATACAGTATTAGAACACCATCTAGAAGACAGAGACATATCATTACATACAGTATAGAACGCCATCTAGAAGACATATCATTACATACAGTATAGAACACCATCTAGAAGACAGAGACATATCATTACATACAGTATAGAACACCATCAAGAAGACAGAGACATATCATTACATACAGTATAGAACACAACTAGAGACATATCATTACATCAGTATAGAACACCATCTAGAAGACAGAGACATATCATTACATACAGTATAGAACACCATCTAGAAGACAGAGACATATCATTACATACAGTATAGAACACCATCTAGAAGACAAAGACATATCATTACAAACAGTATAGAACACCATCTAGAAGACATTAGACATATCATTACATACAGTATAGAACACCTTCTAGAAGACATATCATTACATACAGTATAGAACACCATCTAGAAGACAGAGACATATCATTACATACAGTATAGATTATAGAACCACCATCTAGAAGACATATCATTACATACAGTATAGAACACCATCTAAGACAGATATCATTACATACAGTATAGAACGCCATCTAGAAGACATATCATTACATACAGTATAGAACACCATCTAGAAGACAGAGACATATCATTACATACAGTATAGAACACCATCTAGAAGGACATATCATTACATACAGTATAGAACACCATCTAGTAGACATATCATTACATACAGTATAGAACACCATCTAGTAGACATATCCTTACATACAGTATAGAACACCATCTAGAGACAGAGACATATCATTACATACAGTATAGAACATCATCTAGAAGACATATCATTACATACAGTATAGAACACATCTAGACGAGACATATCATTACATACAGTATAGAACACATCTAGAAGACAGAGACATATCATTATATACAGTATAGAACACCATCTAGAAGACATATCATTACATACAGTATAGAACACCATCTAGAAGACAGAGACATATCATTACATATAGTATAGAACACCATCTAGAAGACAGAGACATATCATTACATACAGTATAGAACACCATCTAGAAGACAAGACATATTCATACAAACAGTATAGAACACCATCTAGAAGACATAGACATATCATTACATACAGTATAGAACACCATCTAGAAGACATATCATTACATACAGTATAGAACACCATCTAGAAGACAGAGACATATCATTACATACAGTATAGAACACCATCTAGAAGACATATCATTACATACAGTATAGAACACCATCTAGAAGACCAGAGACATATTCATTACATACAGTATAGAACGCCATCTAGAAGACATATCATTACATACAGTATAGAACACCATCTAGAAGACAGAGACATATCATTACATACAGTATAGAACACCATCTAGAGAAGACATATCATTACATACAGTATAGAACACCATCTAGTAGACATATCATTACATACAGTATAGAACACCATCTAGTAGACATATCATTACATACAGTATAGAACACCATCTAGAAGACAGAGACATATCATTACATACAGTATAGAACACCATCTAAGAAGACATATCATTACATACAGTATAGAACACCATCTAGAAGACATATCATTACATACAGTATAGAACACCATCTAGAAGACAGAGACATATCATTATATACAGTATAGAACACCATCTAGAAGACATATCATTACATACAGTATAGAACTCATCTAGAAGACAGAGACATATCATTATATACAGTATAGAACACCATCTAGTAGACATATCATTACATACAGTATAGAACACCATCTAGAAGACATATCATTACATACAGTATAGAACACCATCTAGAAGACAGAGACATATCATTACATACAGTATAGAACACCATCTAGAAGACAGAGACATATCATTACATACAGTATAGAACACCATCTAGAAGACAGGGTCATATCATTAAATACAGTATAGAACACCATCTAGAAGACATATCATTACATACAGTATAGAACACCATCTAGAAGACAGAGACATATCATTACATACAGTATAGAACACCATCTAGAAGACAGAGACATATCATTACATACAGTATAGAACACCATCTAGAAGACATATCAGTACATACAGTATAGAACACCATCTAGAAGACATATCATTACATACAGTATAGAACACCATCTAAAAGACAGAGACATATCATTACATACAGTATAGAACACCATCTAGAAGACAGAGACATATCATTACATACAGTATAGAACACCATCTAGAAGACATATCATTACATACAGTATAGAACACCATCTAGAAGACAGAGACATATCATTACATACAGTATAGAACACCATCTAGAAGACAGAGACATATCATTACATACAGTATAGAACACCATCTAGAAGACATATCATTACATACAGTATAGAACACCATCTAGAAGACAGCGACATATCATTACATACAGTATAGAACACCATCTAGTAGACAGAGACATATCATTACATACAGTATAGAACACCATCTAGAAGACAGAGACATATCATTACATACAGTATAGAACACCATCTAGTAGACAGAGACATATCATTACATACAGTATAGAACACCATCTAGAAGACATATCATTACATACAGTATAGAACACCATCTAGAAGGACATATCATTACATACAGTATAGAACACCATCTAGAAGACAGAGACATATCATTACATACAGTATAGAACACCATCTAAGACAGGACATATCATTACATACAGTATAGAACACCATCTAGAAGACATATCATTACATACAGTATAGAACACCATCTAGAAGACATATCATTACATACAGTATAGAACACCATCTAGAAGACATATCATTACATACAGTATAGAACACCATCTAGAAGACATATCATTACATACAGTATAGAACACCATCTAGAAGACATATCATTACATACAGTATAGAACACCATCTAGAAGACATATCATTACATACAGTATAGAACACCATCTAGAAGACATATCATTACATACAGTATAGAACACCATCTAGAAGACATATCATTACATACAGTATAGAACACCATCTAGAAGACATATCATTACATACAGTATAGAACACCATCTAGAAGACAGACATATCATTACATACAGTATAGAACACCATCTAGAAGACATATCATTACATACAGTATAGAACACCATCTAGAAGACATATCATTACATACAGTATAGAACACCATCTAGAAGACAGGACATATCATTACATACAGTATAGAACACCATCTAGAAGACATATCATTACATACAGTATAGAACACCATCTAGAAGACAGGGACATATCATTACATACAGTATAGAACACCATCTAGAGACAGGACATATCATTACATACAGTATAGAACACCATCTAGAAGACAGAGACATATCATTACATACAGTATAGAACACCATCTAGAAGACATATCATTACATACAGTATAGAACACCATCTAGAAGACATATCATTACATACAGATAGAACACCATCTAGAAGACATATCATTATATACAGTATAGAACACCATCTAGAAGACATATCATTACATACAGTATAGAACACCATCTAGAAGACAGAGACATATCATTACATACAGTATAGAACACCATCTAGAAGACATATCATTACATACAGTATAGAACACCATCTAGAAGACAGAGACATATCATTACATACAGTATAGAACACCATCTAAGACAGAGACATATCATTATATACAGTATAGAACACCATCTAGAAGACATATCATTACATACAGTATAGAACACCATCTAGAAGACAGAGACATATCATTACATACAGTATAGAACACCATCTAGAAGACATATCATTACATACAGTATAGAACACCATCTAGAAGACAGAGACATATCATTACATACAGTATAGAACACCATCTAGAAGACATATCATTACATACAGTATAGAACACCATCTAGAAGACAGAGACATATCATTACATACAGTATAGAACACCATCTAGAAGAGACATATCATTACATACAGTATAGAACACCATCTAGAAGACATATCATTACATACAGTATAGAACACCATCTAGAAGACATATCATTACATACAGTATAGAACACCATCTAGAAGACAGAGACATATCATTACATACAGTATAGAACACCATCTAGAAGACAGAGACATATCATTACATACAGTATAGAACACCATCTAGAAGACATATCATTACATACAGTATAGAACACCATCTAGAAGACATATCATTACATACAGTATAGAACACCATCTAGAAGACAGAGACATATCATTATATACAGTATAGAACACCATCTAGAAGACATATCATTACATACAGTATAGAACACCATCTAGAAGACAGAGACATATCATTACATACAGTATAGAACACCATCTAGAAGACAGAGACATATCATTATATACAGTATAGAACACCATCTAGAAGACATATCATTACATACAGTATAGAACACCATCTAGAAGACAGAGACATATCATTACATACAGTATAGAACACCATCTAGAAGACATATCATTACATACAGTATAGAACACCATCTAGAAGACAGAGACAATCATTACATACAGTATAGAACACCATCTAGAAGACAGAGACATATCATTATATACAGTATAGAACACCATCTAGAAGACATATCATTACATACAGTATAGAACACCATCTAGAAGACAGAGACATATCATTACATACAGTTAGAACACCATCTAGAAGGACAGGGTCATATCATTAAATACAGTATAGAACACCATCTAGAAGACATATCATTACATACAGTATAGAACACCATCTAGAAGACAGAGACAGATCATTACATACAGTATAGAACAACCATCTAGTAGACAGAGACATATCATTACATACAGTATAGAACACCATCTAGAAGACATATCATTACATACATTATAGAACACCATCTAGAAGACAGAGACATATCATTACATACAGTATAGAACCCATCTAGAAGCACATATCATTACATACAGTATAGAACACCATGCTAGAAGACATATCATTACATACAGTATAGAACACCATCTAGTAGACAGAGACATATCATTACATACAGTATAGAACACCATCTAGTAGACAGAGACATATCATTACATACAGTATAGAACACCATCTAGAAGACATATCATTACATACCAGTATAGAACACCATCTAGAAGACATATCATTACATACAGTATAGAACACCATCTAGAAGACATATCATTACATACAGTATAGAACACCATCTAGAAGACATATCATTACATACAGTATAGAAACACCATCTAGAACACATATCATTACATACCTTATAGAACACCATCTAGAAGACAGAGACATATCATTACATACAATATAGAACACCATCTAGTAGACAGAGACATATCATTACATACAGTATAGAACACCATCTAGAAGACATATCATACATACAGTATAGAACACCATCTAGAAGACAGAGACATATCATTACATACAGTATAGAACACCATCTAGAAGACATATCATTACATACAGTATAGAACACCATCTAGAAGACAGAGACATATCATTACATACAGTATAGAACACCATCTAGAAGACAGAGACATATCATTACATACAGTATAGAACACCATCTAGAAGACAGAAGACATATCATTACATAACAGTATAGAACACCATCTAGAAGACATATTCATTACATACAGTATAGAACACCATCTAGAAGACAGAGACATATCATTACATACAGTATAGAACACCATCTAGTAGACATATCATTACATACATTATAGAACACCATCTAGAAGACAGAGACATATAATACATACAGTATAGAACACCATCTAGAAGACAGAGACATATCATTACATACAGTATAGAACACCATCTAGAAGACAGAGACATATCATTACATACAGTATAGAACACCATCTAGTAGAAATATCATTACATACAGTATAGAACACCATCTAGTAGACAGAGACATATCATTACATAAAGTATAGAACACCATCTAGTAGACAGAGACATATCATTACATACAGTATAGAACACCATCTAGAAGACATATCATTACATACAGTATAGAACACCATCTAGAAGACATATCATTACATACAGTATAGAACACCATCTAGAAGACAGAGACATATCATTACATACAGTATAGAACACCATCTAGAAGACATATCATTACATACAGTATAAAAACACCATCTAGTAGACATATCATTACATACAGTATAGAACACCATCTACAAGACATATCATTACATACAGTATAGAACACCATCTAGTAGACATATCATTACATACAGTATAGAACACCATCTAGAAGACATATCATTACATACAGTATAGAACACCATTTGGAAGACATATCATTACATACAGTATAGAACACCATCTAGAAGACATATCATTACATACAGTATAGAACACCATCTAGAAGACAGAGACATATCATTACATACAGTATAGAACACCATCTAGAAGACATATCATTACATACAGTATAGAACACCATCTAGAAGACAGAGACATATCATTACATACAGTATAGAACACCATCTAGAAGACATATCATTACATACAGTATAGAACACCATCTAGAAGACATATCATTACATACAGTATAGAACACCATCTAGAAGACATATCATTACATACAGTATAGAACACCATCTAGAAGACATATCTTACATACAGTATAGAACACAATCTAGAAGACAGAGACATATCATACATACAGTATAGAACACCATCTAGAAGACATATCATTACATACAGTATAGAACACCATCTAGAAGACAGAGACATATCATTACATACAGTATAGAACACCATCTAGTAGACAGAGACATATCATTACATACAGTATAGAACACCATCTAGTAGACAGAGACATATCATTACATACAGTATAGAACACCATCTAGAAGACAGAGACATATCATTACATACAGTATAGAACACCATCTAGTAGACATATCATTACATACAGTATAGAACACCATCTAGAAGACAGAGACATATCATTACATACAGTATAGAACACCATCTAGAAGACATATCATTACATACAGTATAGAACACCATCTAGAAGACAGAGACATAACATTACATACAGTATAGAACACCATCTAGAAGACATATCATTACATACAGTATAGAACACCATCTAGAAGACATATCATTACATACAGTATAGAACACCATCTAGAAGACAGAGACATATCATTACATACAGTATAGAACACCATCTAGAAGACAGAGACATATCATTACATACAGTATAGAACACCATCTAGTAGACAGAGACATATCATTACATACAGTATAGAACACCATCTAGAAGACATATCATTACATACAGTATAGAACACCATCTAGTAGACAGAGACATATCATTACATACAGTATAGAACACCATCTAGTAGACAGAGACATATCATTACATACAGTATAGAACACCATCTAGAAGACAGAGACATATCATTACATACAGTATAGAACACCATCTAGTAGACATATCATTACATACAGTATAGAACACCATCTAGAAGACAGAGACATATCATTACATACAGTATAGAACACCATCTAGAAGACAGAGACATATCATTACATACAGTATAGAACACCATCTAGAAGACAAAGACATATCATTACAAACAGTATAGAACACCATCTAGAAGACATAGACATATCATTACATACAGTATAGAACACCATCTAGAAGACATATCATTACATACAGTATAGAACACCATCTAGAAGACAGAGACATATCATTACATACAGTATAGAACACCATCTAGAAGACATATCATTACATACAGTATAGAACACCATCTAGAAGACAGAGACATATCATTACATACAGTATAGAACACCATCTAGAAGACATATCATTACATACAGTATAGAACACCATCTAGAAGACAGAGACATATCATTACATACAGTATAGAACACCATCTAGAAGACATATCATTACATACAGTATAGAACACCATCTAGTAGACATATCATTACATACAGTATAGAACACCATCTAGTAGACATATCATTACATACAGTATAGAACACCATCTAGAAGACAGAGACATATCATTACATACAGTATAGAACATCATCTAGAAGACATATCATTACATACAGTATAGAACACCATCTAGAAGACATATCATTACATACAGTATAGAACACCATCTAGAAGACAGAGACATATCATTATATACAGTATAGAACACCATCTAGAAGACATATCATTACATACAGTATAGAACACCATCTAGAAGACAGAGGACATATCATTATATACAGTATAGAACACCATCTAGTAGACATATCATTACATACAGTATAGAACACCATCTAGAAGACATATCATTACATACAGTATAGAACACCATCTAGAAGACAGAGACATATCATTACATACAGTATAGAACACCATCTAGAAGACAGAGACATATCATTACATACAGTATAGAACACCATCTAGAAGACAGGGTCATATCATTAAATACAGTATAGAACACCATCTAGAAGACATATCATTACATACAGTATAGAACACCATCTAGAAGACAGAGACATATCATTACATACAGTATAGAACACCATCTAGAAGACAGAGACATATCATTACATACAGTATAGAACACCATCTAGAAGACATATCAGTACATACAGTATAGAACACCATCTAGAAGACATATCATTACATACAGTATAGAACACCATCTAAAAGACAGAGACATATCATTACATACAGTATAGAACACCATCTAGAAGACAGAGACATATCATTACATACAGTATAGAACACCATCTAGAAGACATATCATTACATACAGTATAGAACACCAATCTAGAAGACAGAGACATATCATTACATACAGTATAGAACACCATCTAGAAGACAGAGACATATCATTACATACAGTATAGAACACCATCTAGAAGACATATCATTACATACAGTATAGAACACCATCTAGAAGACAGCGACATATCATTACATACAGTATAGAACACCATCTAGTAGACAGAGACATATCATTACATACAGTATAGAACACCATCTAGAAGACAGAGACAGATCATTACATACAGTATAGAACACCATCCAGTAGACAGAGACATATCATTACATACAGTATAGAACACCATCTAGAAGACATATCATTACATACATTATAGAACACCATCTAGAAGACAGAGACATATCATTACATACATCTAGAAGACATATCATTACATACAGTATAGAACACCATCTAGAAGACATATCATTACATACAGTATAGAACACGATCTAGTAGACAGAGACATATCATTACATACAGTATAGAACACCATCTAGAAGACATATCATTACATACAGTATAGAACACCATCTAGAAGACATATCATTACATACAGTATAGAACACCATCTCAAAGACATATCATTACATATAGTATAGAACACCATCTAGAAGACATATCATTACATACAGTATAGAACACCATCTAGAAGACAGAGACATATCATTACATACAGTATAGAACATCATCTAGAAGACATATCATTACATACAGTATAGAACACCATCTAGAAGACATATCATTACATACAGTATAGAACACCATCTAGAAGACATATCATTACATACAGTATAGAACACCATCTAGAAGACAGAGACATATCATTACACACAGTATAGAACACCATCTAGAAGACATATCATTACATACAGTATAGAACACCACCTAGAAGACATATCATTACATACAGAATAGAACACCATCTAGAAGACATATCATTACATACAGTATAGAACACCATCTAGAAGACAGAGACATATCATTACATACAGTATAGAACACCATCTCAAAGACATATCATTACATACAGTATAGAACACCATCTAGAAGACATATCATTACATACAGTATAGAACACCATCTAGAAGACAGAGACATATCATTACATACAGTATAGAACATCATCTAGAAGACATATCATTACATACAGTATAGAACGCCATCTAGAAGACATATCATTACATACAGTATAGAACACCATCTAGAAGACAGAGACATATCATTACATACAGTATAGAACACCATCAAGAAGACAGAGACATATCATTACATACAGTATAGAACACCAACTAGAAGACATATCATTACATTCAGTATAGAACACCATCTAGAAGACAGAGACATATCATTACATACAGTATAGAACACCATCTAGAAGACATATCATTACATACAGTATAGAACACCATCTAGAAGACAGAGACATATCATTACATACAGTATAGAACACCATCTAGAAGACATATCATTACATACAGTATAGAACACCACCTAGAAGACATATCATTACATACAGAATAGAACACCATCTAGAAGACATATCATTACATACAGTATAGAACACCATCTAGAAGACAGAGACATATCATTACATACAGTATAGAACACCATCTAGAAGACATATCATTACATACAGTATAGAACACCATCTAGAAGACATATCATTACATACAGTTTAGAACACCATCTAGAAGACAGAGACATATCATTACATACAGTATAGAACACCATCTAGAAGACAGAGACATATCATTACATACAGTATAGAACACCATCTAGTAGACAGAGACATATCATTACATACAGTATAGAACACCATCTAGAAGACATATCATTACATACAGTATAGAACACCATCTAGTAGACAGAGACATATCATTACATACAGTATAGAACACCATCTAGTAGACAGAGACATATCATTACATACAGTATAGAACACCATCTAGAAGACAGAGACATATCATTACATACAGTATAGAACACCATCTAGTAGACATATCATTACATACAGTATAGAACACCATCTAGAAGACATATCATTACATACAGTATAGAACACCATCTAGAAGACAGAGACATATCATTACATACAGTATAGAACACCATCTAGAAGACATATCATTACATACAGTATATCATAGATGTATAAATCCTTACTTTATATTTCCTGAGTTATTATGGAGGCTTATAGTTAGTATCACAGCACATCAGTTTAAGACTTTACAACCTTCATTAAAAGCATTATAGATATGTACTTCATAGAAACTGTTACCCTTTATATATTCTAACCACTCTATTTCATTTATTCCATATTAAGGGTCCTAACCTAGGAACTAAGGCCTTCTCAACTTTGCCTGCAGTTTTCTCTCTCTCCTTCCCTTCCTCTAACCCCTCCCTCTCTCACTCACTCCTTCCCTCCCTCTAACCCCTCCCTCTCTCACTCCCTCCCTTCCTCTAACCCCTCCCTCTCTCGCTCCATCCTTCCCTCCCTCTAACCCCAGCCCTCTGGCAGAACCAGGAAATCCCTCCCCTTCACAAACTCTCTTCTGTGGAAACGAAACTGATATGAGTCTCTGTGTCGTCTGTCTGTGTGAGAGTGAACAACCGTCCAAATGGCTCAACAGGGAGATCTGCTGGACCAGTTCTGTTGTTCTGTCTGTCTGGATCTACTGAAGGAGCCGGTCACTACTATCTGTGGACACAATTACTGTAGAATCTGTATTGAGGGCTGCTGGGATCAGGATGATCTGAAAGGGGTCTATAGCTGTCCTCAGTGCAGAGAGACCTTCACTCCAAGGCCTAATCTGAGGAAAAATAACATGTTGGCTGAGCTGGTGGAGAAACTGAGGAAGACAGGACTCCAGGCTGCTCCCCCTCCTGCTCTGTGCTATGCTGGACCTGGAGATGTGGCGTGTGATGTCTGCACTGGGACCAGAAAGCAGAAAGCCCTCATGTCCTGTCTGGCGTGTCTGGCCTCTTACTGTGAGACTCACCTCCAACCTCACTATGAATCTCCTGCTTTCAAGAAGCACAAGCTGGTCAAAGCCACGGCACAACTACAGGAGAAGATCTGCTCTCATCATGACAAACTGCTGGAGGTTTACTGTCGTACCGATCAGCAGTGTATCTGTCTGCTGTGTACAATGGATGAACATAAAGGCCATGATACAGTGTCAGCTGCAGCAGAGAGGACTGAGAAACAGGTAAGACCAGAACAACTTGTTGGTGGCTGTCTGATAAACAAAGAATTAAAGATACAGTAGGAACTAAATCTGTTTGAATATGAGATCATTATATTATATACAATATGAAATGGATCCACAAATATGAACACAAACCTTGAGTAAATTGAGTTTGTTACAAATGTATCACCATTTTCTAAAGTCAAACACTATTATCATTCTGAATGGCCTTTTATGAGTCCAAAGTTCAGTCTCAACCCCTTGATACATGTAGGCCTACCATAAAAACTATAATCATTCACATAGCAACATAATATAATATTGTAAAGGGACTTCAGGATTGTAGACCTTCCTCTCTATGGGTCCTATGCCACATTACTATACTATTGATCTACTGGACTAATAAAGCTTGATAGCTCATTGAAGAGTGATTCTCCACAGAGGCAGCTGGGGATGAGTCAGCAGAAGGTCCAGCAGAGATTCCAGGAGAGAGAGAAGGAGCTGAAGGAGCTCCAACAGGCTGTGAAGTCTTTCAAGGTGAGTATTGTTGACCAGAGGAGACACACCATTTCACTTCTCTCCTCCAGTCAGAGAGAGAGAGAGGGGCCCCTATCCAATCCCACTGACCCCACTGTGGGGAACAGGCTGTCTGGACCCCTTTCAGAGAATAGACTGGTTCATGTAACCGACTGGGCTGCCTCATCACATAACCATGAGTAACCATGACTGACTCATGTCCCCTATACATTAAAATGGAACTGTCTCTCACACTCAATTGAATTACATTCATAGGGCTTTATTGGCATGGAAATATATGTATACATTGCCAAAGCAAGTGAAATAGACAATAAACAAAAAGTGAAATCAACAATCAGAAATGAACAGTAAACATTACACTAGGAAGTGATTT